>NW_014577539.1:77461-96789 GCF_000485595.1 Priapulus caudatus | reverse complement strand
ATCATTCGATTCACGCATCGAATGTTTCGATTCACGCATCGAATGATGCATCGAATCATTCGATTCACGCATCGAATGAATTTGAATCGAATTATGAAACAGAATACACACCATAACTTCGCACCTATTTATGACGTTGGTCTCGATGCAAGAAAATATCCGAAGTCCAATATATATTCGAAACTTCGCTAATTCGCTACTTCGCTGATTCGAAACTTCTTGTTTCTTTGTCTATTTTAGCCCAAAAGTCATAATTATATATGATCCATGTTTTATAAATCCTCCTAGAAAATCCGCCGATCAGTAATTAAACAGTCTATGAATTTTACTCGTAAGAATAACAGTTTTCCCTTGGTACTTAATGGCATATGTAGTATATATCAAGAGCTAATAATACCTCTAATAATATTATTAGCTCTTGTATATATCCATTGGTGCTTTACAGTGTTTGTCACAGGCGACCAAAAACGTGCAACTTGGGGACGATTAGTGTGATGTACAGGTTAAATGCTACTGTCACTAGACGCAATTAACTTGCTCTTTGAACCGTTACACTCACAAGGAAAGTGGCTAGCGGAGGTTGAGACACTGGCTGCAGATCATTATATAGGGACTGCATGGTGCCTAATCCTTGACTGCCCCTTGATGTTTTTTCCTAGCCCTTAGAACGCTGGTGGAAACAATCGACAGATTACATGCAGTGCCGTCTGAGCCGGTACACCATTCTTCTATCGAATGTCTTATACCCATTTGAGCACTGATTAGAACACTGACCATGGTCGGCCAAGGTGATAAGGTGGCATCTGCGTTCCCAACGCTGGGAGCACAATCGTCTGTATATTTAGAGCTGTATGCAGGCTTACTACAATCTACATAATTATGTGAGCGCGGTTACTCATTAAAGGCTTTTGCCAGATGCTTGCGGATGCGCATAAGAAGAATAACTATATATCCTATAAAAACGGTGAAAACATGTGAAACATGTGATCCCCAAAAAATGCAACACAAACAAGTGTTAATAACTTTTTTGATATTGATGTTAACCCTTTCATTTTTCAGATTTAAAGAGGTGAATAGTTGCCAATCAGATTAGAATCAAGAGTTTTTTAAGATGCCTTGGACTCTTCGACAGAAATCATGGTGCGTGGAAACGTACTTTTCGACCAAATCGTTCAAAACTGTACAAGCACGTTTCAAGAGGGAATTCAATTGCTGCACCTATCCAAACAAAGGACTCATTCTAAGATGGGTACAGAAGTTTAAGGTGCATGGGACTGTCAGGAACCTCAATGCCAAAGGGAATACTCCCACACACTCATGGAGACAAAGGAGTGCAAGGACAGAGGAGAACATCACCTCAGTCAGGACCTCGGTTGGCCGCAGTCCAAAGAAGTCGTTACGTTGGCGCAGCCAACAATTGGGCATTCCGAGGGCGTCTCTGAGGAGAATTATCTGGGTCAGCTTATGGTTAATTTCTATCCTGTATGGGTACGAATGCAGATCCTGAATCAAAATTCTCTCTATGCATATGCGGTTCATTTTAATGCATACTCATCTAAATTAAATGCAATATATGCGGCTTAGGCGGCTCATAAGCAGCGAAAGCGTGTACGGATGCAATTGAACGGTGGCGACACCTAATGGCAAATGCGGCTAACAATATAGCTCGTCACGGAGCTCTACGAGGGTTCATAGGTCGTAGATCTTACTGCTTACGCTAATAGTAATATTGCACATCATAGCAGTAATATTCAGAATCATATTGGCATAATGAGTTATAAAGGTTTAATGAATAGGAAACAAATATAGAATATGGAATTTAGTTGTGACAAATAAAATATACGTCGTAATCATTTCTCGCTTGGTCAATGCGCAGTTTTTGGATAGCATAACGATGCTCGTTGTTTAATATCTCTTACCTAAGGGGTCGTAGAACGTTCACGAATAATTATATTGGGCTATTATATAAAGCTATAATATTATATGGGAGTAATATTTCAAGAACGTCAGTTCAGTACGTTTACGATTACAATACGCGCGAATTCATCGCGTTTTCTGTTATGACAGCCCACTTAGCAACTGGTTGAACAACTTATTATAACAAACATCGCCAGTGGGGTAAGGTTAAGGTATCCGGGTTAAATCCAGCTCAGTCTGTCTTGAATACCGGTTTAAATTCACCCTGGAACGTGGTAAAACCTGTGCCTACAGAATGTCCCCCCTGTTGGTTGGGAACGATGGTGCCCTTGGACATATGCACTAAATCGCTCTTTTATTCCCAAATAGAAAATTTAACAAAAATAACCGTAAATCTAACAACGAGAACGCGCGTAATCTAGTAAATTGGAAAATTTCTGCGCTTTTCCATGTCGATTATTTACGTAAAAACACGAATGACTGCGTTTGTATTGTTTGACACTGTCGGCCGTGGCTGCCCTGGGCATCCATCATGTCCGTGGCACTGGTTCTTGGTCGGACTCCCACAGGAAAACTCGTCCTTGAGTCGCATGGTGGATTACCCGCGCTAACTGACCCCGACCTGCAGCTGCATCTTGAATTGTACACGCAGCTATTAGAATTTCACAGCAGAGCAGCGCAGAAAACACGAGCACTTTACTTTATGGTCCGTCTGCGTCATAACCTGACGATCGGGTTCCTGGCCATTGAGAGACCGATCTACCGACCGCAATTTAACGTGGCATTACAAACAGCGAAATAGCATAAAATCAAGAGCTAATAATATACCATTAGTATTATTTAGTGCAACTGTTATAGTATTATTATTATATATATACTATTTCGTACCCTTATTATTTATTATAGTACCTTTAGTTGTATGTATTATTAGCTGTTGATAAAATACATGACACTACGCGGGTTACCAAGAGCCTATAATACGATGATCATCAGTAAACATTCAGCTATCTCATAGTAGTGTTCCATAATACATATACTATTAAGAGCTAATGATAACTGATAACCTGATAAGCCCTAATAATAGCCCTAATAATACCGCTAATAATAACTGATTAAACTGATTAACTGATTAACTGATAAAAATGATTTAAATGATTAACTGATTAAAATATAATATACCTGATAATAATACCTCATCATGATCTAATAATAATGTATGATTATAGCTCTTGATACCATCAGGAGTAGATAGTCAATAATTTGTGATTATTTGCTCCTGATACTGTTATACTACCAGGAGTGAATAACAATGGTTCTATTATTGTTCACTCATGGTAGCATTGACCCTGCATGCGCAACTGACCGCGAACTTTGCGCTCACTGCTAGCGTGTATATTCTGTACATCCATCGACGCATTACGTAGCTCGCGCTGTACGAACTACAGGATACGCCTTTGGGGCTGTATGTATGTGATAGTATCGGCTAGCACGCATAATGCCCTCCAAATAGCTCATGCATGAAAGCGCACTTTTGATTTCAATTGCATTCACGCGAAATGAAGTCAGGGGCGTGTACAGGATTTGTACCAGGGGGAGGGGGGTCTAACCGTAACCCAAACTTGCGAGCACGCGAAGGGGGTGTCTAGGGGCCCTCCTCCCGAACTTTTGTGTTGACGAATTAGACCTCCTTAGATGCGTTTTCTGCGGCGAGCAGGGGGGGGACCCCCGAACCCCCTGGACCCCCCCTGTACACGCCCCTGAAGTGCTAGATGTAGCGACACCTGAGCCTATCTAGATGTTTGTAAATACCATATTTAAAGATTATAAAATTTTATTTATATATATAATATTTAGGTATAATCTAATTTACCATGTTATTTATAAGTGTTTTTAATATCCAATATTCCTATGTATAGACTTTATTTACTATGAAACTATATGACCATAATATATATATATATATATATATATATAATATATATATATATATATATAATTTCTGTTTTATATTCTAAAATATAAATTTCTTATATATTCGTGTTATTACTAGTATATATGAGATATTTCGTAGACCGTACAGTGATATACATAACCGTGTCTAATTTGACACGTAATAAAACGTCTCTACAGTCTGTAACAGAATAGATCGTGTACGTGGTAGACTTAGCTAGGTCTACCAGTAAATATCTATATAAGAGCAGGCGGATACGGTGTGCCATGAACATGCTTATAGAAACTAACTCTCCATGACGGTGTTAATTAATCCCAGTCGTAAAAGGGTTCGGCCATGTACAAAATAATCATGTGATACCAACGGCAATGTCTATGGCGAACCCTTCCTGAAACGTGTGCAAGGTCTGTGTACAGCCTTAGGCTCACTGTAAACGTAGACTTCTTTCATTTCCAACGCGATGCGTTATTATGTGTGTGTGTGTGTGTGTGTTGTGTGTTGTGCATGTGTTTGTGCGTGTGCGTGTGCGTGTGCGTGTGGCGTGCGTGCGTGCGTGCGTGCGCGTGTGCTGTACGCGTGTGTGTACGTGTGTGTGTGTTGTGTGTGTTGTGTGTTGTGTGGTGTTGTGTGTGTGTGCGTGGGTGGCGTGTGTGTGTCGTGCGCGTGTGGCGTGTCGTGTCGTGCGCGTGTGCGGTCGTGGCGTGTGCGTGCATCGTGCGCGGTGTATGCGTGCGTGCGCGTGTGCGGGTGCGTGTGCGGGTGCGTGTGCCTGTGCGTGCATGTGCGTGTGCGTGTGCGTGTGCGCGCGTGGTGTGTGCAAAGTTTCACAATTCCAACCAAAAGTACACAATTTTTGTGTGCTTATTCGCTGCACTATATTGAGTAGCCGCTCTCACATAATTAGGTGTATTATAATATCAGGAGTGTCATAATATAGATTATGACACTCTATCATCAGACACATCATTAGAAACATCCATATTATGACGCTCCTGATAATATTGTGTGTCTGTAAGTGCATGTTTGGAGTACGCTCCAGCATGTATGTATACATATCAGGAGTTAATGAAGACAAACAAACAAACAAACAAACAAACAAACAAAATTAATTTGTCTTCATTAACTCCTGATACATTTATATGTACCACAAGCGGTAAGCGGTCGATAACAAACATGGCATTTGCCCCGCAACTTTTCTCTCTTACGGGGCTATGACGTCACGCGCGTGCGTGCGTACGTGCGTGCGCGAAATAGTCGTGACAGGCGTGTTGCGATTCTCGGAGCAGCACTTATGTCGGTGACTGGCAGTGGCAGATGGAGACGTATATAATTGCCTCGTGGATTCCTCGAACACGTTCACATAAACTGAGCGAAAATTTTCGTCCGCTCGTTTCACGCTTCAGCCAACAGCAATTATCGAGTGGCCCCTCCCTCATCCTCAACCACCAACAGCCACCATGTAGTCAGAGAGAGAGAGAGAGAGAGAGAGAGAGAGAGAGAAGAGAGAGAGAAGAGAGAGAGAGAGAGAGAGAGAGCGAGACAGAGAGAGAGAGAGAAGAGAGAGGAGAGAGAGAGAGAGAGAGAGAGGAAGAGAGAGAGAAAGAGAGAGAGAAGAGAGAGAGAGAGAGAGAGAGAGAGAAGGAGAGAGAGAGAGAGAGACAGAGAGAAGAGAGAGAAAAGCGGAGAGAGAGAAAGAAAGAAAGAGAGAGAGAGAGAGAGAGAGAGAGGAGAGAGAGAGAGGGAGAGAAAGAAGAGAGAGAGAGAGAGAGAGAAAGAAGAGAGAGAGAGAGAGAGAGAGAGAGAGATAGAAGAGAGAGAGAGAGAGAGAGAGAGAGAGAGAGAGAGAGAGAGAGAGAGAGAGAAAGAGCAACGAGAAGAAAGAGGAAGAGAGAGAGGAAGGAGAGAGCGAGAGAGAGAGGAGAGAGAGAGAGAGAGAGAGAGGAGAGGGAGGCGGGAGAGAGAGAGAGAGAGAGAGGGGGGGAGAAACAGGTACTACCATGCTGCGTAGACCCGAGGCGTGTTTACACGAACACCTCATGACGTCATTACATACGCAGCTACATCGGAAAAATTACAAAGAACATTCGCTAAATTTATAACACGCATGCCTGAAGGTCCACCGCGCATAGCTTCGTTTCATATAGGGACAAAACAAGTGTGCTTGTGTGGTGTTCCAGGTCGCAATACTATATCGTACGCACTCTTCGCACCTATTTATGACGTTGGTCTCGATGCAAGAAAATATCCGAAGTCCAATATATATTCGAAACTTCGCTAATTATCGCTCACTCGCTGATTCGAAACTTCTTGTTTCTTTGTCTATTTTAGCCCAAAAGTCATAATTATATATGACCATTTTATAAATCCTCCTAGAAAATCCGGCCGATCAGTAATTAAACAAGTCTATGAATTTTAGCTCGTAATAATAACAGTTTTCGCCTTGTAGCTTAATGGCATATGTAGTATATATCAAGAGCTAATAATACCTCTAATAATAATTTAGCTCTTGTATATATCCATTGGTGCTTTACAGTGTTTTTGTCACAGGCGACAAAACGTGCAACTGGGGACGATTAGTGTGATGTAGCAGTTAAATGCTACTGTCACTAGACGCAATTAACTTGCTCTTTGAACCGTTACACTCACCAAGGAAAGTGGCTAGCGAGGTTGAGACACTGGCTGCAGATCAATATAGAGACTAGGTGCCTAATCCTTGACTGCCCGCTTGATGTTTTTTCCTAGCCCTAGAACGCTGGTGGAAAACAATCGACAGATTCATGCAGTGCCGTCTGAGGCGGTACACCATTCTCTATCGAATGTCTTATACGCATTTGAGCACTGATAGAACACTGACAATGGTCGGCCAAGGTGATAAGGTGCCATCTGCGTCCCAACGCTGGAGCACAATCGTCTGTATATTTAGAGCTGTATGCAGGCTTACTAAATCTACATAATTATGTGAGCGCGGTTACTCATTAAAGGCTTTTGCCAGATGCTGCGGATGCGCATAAGAAAATAACTATATATCCTATAAAAACGGTGAAAACATGTGAACACATGTGATCCCAAAAAATGCAACACAAACAAGTGTTAAATAACTTTTTTGATATTGATGTTAACCCTTTCATTTTCAGATTTAAAGAGGTGAATAGTTTGCCAACAGATTAGAATCAAGATTTTTTAAGATGCCCTTGACCTTCGACAGAAATCATAGGTGCGTGGAAACGTACTTTTCGACCAAATCGTTCAAACTGTACAAGCACGTTTCAAGAGGGAATTCATTGCTGCACGCTATCCAAACAAAGGACTCATTCTAAGATGGTACAGAAGTTTAGGGACAATGGGACTGTCAGGAACCTCAATGCCAAAGGGAATACTCCCACACCTCAGGAGACAAAGGAGTGCAAGGACAGAGGGAGAACATCACCTCAGTCAGACTGTCGGTTGGCCGCAGTCCAAAGAATTCGTTACGTTGGCGCCACCCAACAATTGGGCATTCCGAGGCGCTCTCTGAGGAGAATATATCTGGGTCAGCTTAATGGTTAATTTCTATCCTATGGTACGAATGCAGATCCTGAATCAAAATCTCCTCAGAAGACTCCATCGAATGCCCAATTGTTGCTGCGCCAACATAACGACTTCTTTGACTGCGGCCAACGCGAGGTCCTGCCTGAGGTTGATGTTCTCCTCTGTCCTTGCGCTCTTTTGTCTCCCAGCTGAGTGTGTGGCAGTATACCTCTTGGCATTGAGGTTCCTGACAATCCCATGCCCGCTGAACGCATATACCATCTAGAATGAGTCCTTTGTTTGGATAGGTGCGGCAATTGAATTCCCTCTAAAACGTGCTTGTACAGTTTGAAACGATTGGTCAAAAAAGTACGTTTCACGGACCATGATTTCTGTCAAAGAGTCGCAAGGCATCTTGAAAAACTCTTGATTCTAAATGCTGATTGGCAACTATCACCTCTTTAAATCTGAAAAATGAAAGGGTTCACATCAATATCAAAAAAGTTATTAAAACTTGTTTGGGTTGCATTTTTTTGGGTCACCCTGTACGTAGAAACAATATACAAGTGATATTATCAAGAGTACATAATAGAGTACTCTCTATTATCTACTCTGGATATTATATTTCGTTAGTGATAGTTAGTATACAAGTGATTTATATAATATTGTTACGCAGACGCCTGAGTAGTAGTATGTACTCTTACCATGCCAGATAGTTATGTCGTCATTTCTAGCTTACTATATATGGGTTCTTTCATTAGTAACTATCAATCAGTAACTATATATATACTGATCGATCACTCAGCAACTATACACAAGGATTAAATATTAGAAATTTCTAGTTGTGTAACGAAAACTGTGAGCCGGTAACGCCCCGTTAAAAGAACTACACACACACACACCCGCACACACACACACACACGCACGCACACACACACACACACACACACACACACAGCACACAACACACACACAACGCACACACACAACACACACACACATCACACACACACACACATGTAATAATATATCTTCATTTCATGGCCTGCTCAGCACTCACGCGCGGTAAGGATCGCTGTTTTCCCGATCATTCGAGACGTCTATCCCCTTCTCACCCTCTGCCCCCGCAGTGCTTGCATCATATTTCCCCTCCCATCCTAATCCTCGCCCTTCGTGTGATTGATCTCTTTTTGTTAAACTCCCTCTGCGTCGTGGTCTGCCGGCGCGCTCTCTGCTCTCTCTTCTCGCTCCTCTGCTCTCACTCACTCTCGTCGTCTCTGTCTTTCTGTATCTATTTCTACCGGCGGCTCCATCTCTTTCTCTCTCCTCTGCCCTCTCTCTGCTCTCTCTATATATATATATATATATATTATTATAGTATAATATATAAACAGGATTAATATAAAGACAAAATTAAACGAAGCAGTTTGTCTTTATTAACTCCTGATAAAAGTATATATATATAGATTATATATATATAGTATATATATAATTCTTACTCGAGCAAATATGCTCTTATATACTTAAGTTTATAATTAACTTTTTTATTTTAGGCTTATAATTATTATAATTATGACTATTATAGTTTATATAGTTAATATTGGTGGTGATATCATGTTCATTCTGAGAAAGAGCGCTGCTCTGAGCTAGGTAAATAACTTGTAATTTTTTGTCATTCACTTTTCGTTCAGACCGCGGTACATTCGCAGCGCAATTCCGCTGCTGATTGACCTTCAGAAATATCATAACCGTCTATAATATCATTTCTGAACCTTTGTCGTTGAACTATTCGGTACCATTCCGTGGCAGGGCACAAGATCCGCGAATTCGTTTCGAGTGTCTGCGGCAAAAGCCCAATCACCGATCTACTAAACCTGATTAGAGCTGTCGCATTCAAAAGGTCGTGACGCGCGTGCTGTTAGTAGCACCATGGGTTACCTTTCATCGTTGCATTCCGAGAAACCGTGTTCGTGCAAGGCTGGTGGCTGTTATTGTCCCCGAGCAAGGCTCGTGACGTGCATTAGGGGGCGATGTTCGTCCATGCAGAACATCTCGCTATTATATAAAAAAAACTCTGCGCTGCTAGCCGTCTATAGTCGTTGCCGACATCGCATCATAACCACGCGCTAAAAAGTATCTGCTGCCGAATCAGAGGAAGGAATATCAAGGTTTGTTAATATCGTATATGCACCGAATTCAGGTTATTGTTCATGATCGCCGGTATGTTAATGCTATCGTGTTATCAGGCATGCACTTGTTAGTAACGTGTATACAGTAGGGTCATTGACAGATTGCAATGTCCACGAGTAATTAAGATTTATTTACTCAAGACGCTGATATATATAATAGCCTTAAAAAAGTAACAAAATATCTCTTATTTATTCAACAATTTAGTATACTCGAGTATACTAATTATAGAATAAACAAAAGATCCTTTGTATTTAGTAGATACTAACGAAAATATTATCAAAGTCTTACCTGATAAGTTTAAGTGATAATAAAAAAATAGTAGCATATAGACTGTGGCACTTCTATAAATAAATAAACCCTCTCTAAACCCGAGAGTCTCCATAAATCGATCATGGTGATTGTGTGTGGCTATATATAAACACCTTATCTGTGAAATTTCAGGAAAATGAAGATATTAGTAATCCTACTATTGGTAGGCGCGACATACGCTGATGACAGTGTCTTCAGCAGAATTCGTGATGGTGGATATGGAAGGAGGTATGACCATAGACCTGTGATACGTCATGACGTCATCCGAGGTAATGACCCATAAGCAAAATCAATCGTGTCAAAGGGTACACATAGTTATAGCTCGATGGAATGTATGTTAAAATTAAATGAAAACGTCGAGCGAGTGGAGCAATGTAAACTGTTGATCAAAGGTTCGAATTGAATTTTTATTTTACAGTAACACACCCACACACACACACACACACACACACACACACACACACACACACACACACACACACACACACACACACACACACACACACACACACACACACACACACACGACGCACACGCACACGCACGCACCCACCACACGCACGCACGCACGACGCGCACCACACCACACACCTCCTCTCTCTCTTTCCCCCTCTCTCTACTTGTCCCAACAATGGTTCCGTTTCATTTGTTCATGCTGAGTTTGTCATGTTTTTGAAATTTAAGCAGGATGACTGTGTATCCAAACCCCGGCTTGCGGCAATTCACGGGAGTGGTGTCTGACTAGCTGGTCTCCCGGTTGGGACCGCACTGTGCGAACGATTAATGACTACTGCAGCAGTGTCCCCGGTGCTTACATGGCGCAGGCAATGTGAACATTAGAAAGTCAAGGTAATAGATATACCCTAGTTTTTACCACGTTCGTAGAAACAGAACGGTGATATTACATAACTTAATTGTTCGTAAGACATCAATATAGTTAGCCATTAGACCATACAGACGGTAGATAATAGGAAATTTCCTTTATTATCTTTTTTCTGATATATAGTATATACCTATAGTATATAATATATGATATATATATATATATATATCGGCCGATACTATGATAGCATGTAAATAACTTTTTTATATAGGGGTGATCAGCCTGCGTAACCATGTGCATTAATAACAATAACCTGACGGCCATGTTCAGAAGACCGCCGTGATTATCGCAAACTAAATAGCTCTCACGAGCAATCAGCGGAAAGACCCTAGTTTTCAATACAACGACGCGTCATACGTAATACGCAGGTTTATAATGACAAAACAATTTGACAGACATTGACAGACATTTTGACAGACATTTGGTCATATATTAACCCTGATAATAGCACTGTCCTCAATTTTGAACATATACAGATTGATATCACATGTTTGGCTATAACTTCTTAGATTACTTAATTGTTATTTTTAACCGAGTGCGTGATTACATGCTCTACTGTTAGCAGATTACTTGCTATCGCAAACTCCCTGCGCAAGGGGAGTATGTCTGACTAGCTCGTTCAACGCTGGACCGCAGCTGGGGATCCGTTGACTACCTACTTTGCATGTCGTCCCCATGGCTAAGCGCAAAAGATCGATGAACATTATCAACCACCGTCAGATAAATTCTATGTTATATATTCCTAGTTAACCATCGCACACGTAATTTACACATTTCCTCAATCGGTACACATATTTAATCAGGTTTTGGTATAATGAACTAACATTGTCAAAACAAACTGGTCCGTTCATTTTGTTCACTGAGGTTCGATGTTTTTGAATTTACAGATTACTGTTACAAACCCCTGTCGCAGATCACGGAGTGTGTCTGAAACTAGCTCGTCTTCCGGTTGGGACGCGCAGCTGGGATCCGTTGACTACTACTTGCAAGTGTCCCAATACTCCAGGCGAAGGCATTGTGAAGATTATGAAAGTCAAGGTATAAGCAATGCATTCCGTTGAACAGGCTTTAAAAAATTAAATAGGTTATATTGCATTGTAAATTACAATTATTACCTGGCATTTGCACAGTCCTTTCTATCAGTGTTGATGCAACACGTGCGGAATATATCTATATTTACAGATTACTGTTCATCCAAACCCCTGTCGCAATGGTGAAGTGTGTCTGACTGAGCCTCGTCCTCCGTTGGGCACCGCAGCTGGGATTCCGTTAACTTCTACTGTCAAGTGCCCGCCATGCTACAAGCGGCAAAAAAGACTTGACTAATATGCAAACCACCTCAAGGTAATTCTAGTTGTATAGCCTTGTTACCACCGTCACACCGTCCTTTACCCTACATTTCTCATCGTGACATTAATTAATTCAGGCTTGGATAATAATAACTTGTTCAACGAAATGGTTCGTTCATTTTTTCACCGAGGTGTCATGTTTTTGAATTTACAGATTAACTGCTATCCAAAGCCCCTGTCTCAATCACGGAGTGGTGTCTGACTAGTCGTCCTCCGGATGGGACCGCACTGGGGATCCGTTGAACTACTACTGTCAAGTGCCCCACTGGCTCTACAGCGGCACAACGATGTGGACAATATCACAGCCAGCCTCAAGGTAATTCTAGTCTAGGCCTAGTTAACCACGCACACGTCTTTACTATCATTCTCACTCGTAACATGATTTAATCAGGCTTTCTGTATAATGAATAACTTGTCCAACGAATGGTCCGTTTATTTGTTCAACTGAGGTGTCATTGTTTTGAATTTAATCAGATTACGCTATCCAAACCCCTGTCTCAATCACGGAGTGTGTCTGACTAGCTCGTCCTCCGAGGGAGCCGCAGCTGGGATCCGTTGACTACTACTGCAAGTGCCCCCATGGCTACAGCGGCAAACGATGTGGACAATATCAACCACCTCAAGGTAATTCTAGTTATGCCTAGTTAACCACGCACACGTCTTTACTACATTTCTCAATCGTAACATGATTTAATCAGGCTTTGTATAATGAATATCTTGTCAAACGAATGGTCCGTTTATTTGTTCACCGAGGTGTCATGTTTTTGAATTTACAGATTACTGTTATCCAAACCCATGTCTCAATCAGACGGAGTGGTCTGACTAGCTTCGTCCAACGGCTGGGACGCGCAGCTGGGATCCCGTTGACTAACTACTGCAAGTGCCCCCATGGCTACAGCGCAAAAGAGTGGAAATATCAACCACCTCAAGGTAATTCTAGTTATGCCTAGTTAACCACGTACACGTATTTACTATATTTCTCAATCGTAACATGATTTAATCAGGCTTTGTATAATGAATAACTTGTCCAACGAATTGTCCGTTCATTTGTTCACTGAGGTGTCATGTTTTTGAATTTACAGATTACTGTTATCCAAACCCTCTGGTTCGCAATACACGGAGTGTGCTGACTAGTTCGTCCAACGTATGGAGACTCGCAGCTGGGATCCGTTGACTACTACTGCAGCAAGTGTCCCCGTGACTACAGCGGCAGGCATTGTGAACATTATGAAAGTCAAGGTATAAGAATCATTCCCAGTTAACCGCGCTTTTTACAATTACAATAATAATTACCTGCATTTGCACAGTCCTTTATCAGGTTGATCACCGTGCTGATATATCTATATTTACAGATTACTGTCATCCAAACCCCTGTCGCAATGGTGGAGTATGTCTGACTACTCGTCCCGGGCTGAACGCCGACATGGGGGATCCGTTGAATACGACTGCAAGTGCCCTACTGGATACAGCGGACGGCGATGGTGAGCATTACCGTGCTCATGGTTGTATCTCTATAAATATACTTTCTCTAGTGTCACTGTTTTACAAATGTGCTTAATTCATTTACCATCGGCTGTGATCGTGCTTGCTATTAAAAAAATTGTATAATATTATTAATTAATAATCAATTAAAAGGCCCCCGTAAGAATGCGCAAAACTTACATACAGTTGTTTTGTTGATTTAGATATTCAAGGATGCGTGTTGGGCCGTACGCAGACTGCGCAAGGCACGGAGCGGCATTGTGTGTCGGAACATGCTGTCCAGAATATGCCAAGTTGCCACCATCATGGGCGAGGACCACACAATGCGAATCTCAAAAATATATGAGACCCCGCTGACAATTAAGTCAACGAGATGCAGTACTCAATGAATTGGGACAATACGAATAAAAGTGTCTAAATTCGGCTCCAGGTCTGTTTTTAAAGGCTGAATATACTAAATTGATTTTTAAGAAGTTATGATAGGCCACTTTATCTCGATTAATTCTGCATAACCGGCGCAAGGACGTTAAAGAGAAATCTAGCAAACCTATTAGCATTGTTTTAGCATGCAGTAGCCACTGTACGTCTACACGGAATTGGGCGCATGATGCTTGTCCCGTTAAAAGACATTTCTGATGATAAATAATGGACCACATAATTAGCAAATTAGATCTATACGTGTTGTTTCTATACGATGCGTATAAATAGCTGAAACCTAAGTCGTTAGCGATCCTGCAAAAATTTATAGGCTCCACGGTTCGAAATTTCTCAATTGTTTGTTTCACATCGTCCAGAATGGCAAAAATAGTATAGTATTAACGGCGGACAATAACGAAATGAAAGAAATTATACCAATTGTATAATTTACAACAGTTTAATTTTGTGTAAAAAGATTTTGTGATATGGAATTTACTGTGGGTCTGTTTATAAATACTGTATAGTGATGTGGATATTATCATGTCTGGTGATTTACTATGCTGACTGAAATTTTATTTAATAAACTATCATCTATATCAGTTGACGCCGACCTATTACGCATAAGATGTTATTGCTTGGTGTGGTGTGGCATGTGTTGAGTGGAATTAAGAATGCACATGTTACGCTATATTACGCTATATATAATACATAAGCACAGCAGCGCGCCACACACACACACACACACGGCACGCACGACACGTCACCCACGCACGCGACGACGACCGCAGACGCACGACCGCAGCGGACGCACGCACCGACGCAACGCCACGCCGCACGCACGGGCAGCCGGGCGGCGCGCCCACACACACACACAACACACACACACACACACACACACCACACACACCATCACACACACGAGATAGAGAGTAAGATAGAAAGAGAGAGAGAGAGCGCGTGCGAGAGAGAGAGAGAGAGAGAGAGAGAGACAGACAGACAGACAAACAGACAGACAAACAGACACAGACAGTTAGTTTTACCGCTGTTGAAATAATTTAACCGCGGTAAATTTATTGGTATTTAATTTTACCCAATCAGAGGTCGTGTTACACATAATTTAACCGCGGATAAATTAATTTTACCGCGGTATAAATAATTTAACCGCGGTTAAATTATGGGCCTTTTACCTAAGCAGAGGCCCTGTTACACACAATTTAACCGCGGTAAAATAATTCAACTGCGGTTAAATTTTGTATAATAAGGCCTGTGATTTGGTAAAAGGGCAATCATTTTACCGCCGTAGGCCTACTCAGACATAATAATTTTTACCGCTGTTGAAATAATTTAACCACGGAAAATTATTGGTATTATATCCAATCAGAAGTCGTGTTACACATAATTTAACAGTGGATAAATTATTTTTATTGCAGTAAAAATAATTCGACCGCGGCTAAATTATGGACCTTTTATCCAATCAGAGGCCTTGTTACACATAATTTAACCGCGGTAAAATAATTCAACCGCGTGTGTGTGTGCGTGTGTTTACGTATGTACGTGCTTGCGAGCGCATGTACTTGCATGTGTATTAGCTATATTATTGACCACATTACATCGGGGTGGCAGTTTGATTTGCTGTTCTGCTTGTACTGTGTGTAAATACATAATTATTTCCAACAAAACAAATTCAAGCCATATGGATATATGATCTCGTCTTCTGCGTAGTGTTTCGATATCTTTAACCGTGTAATACATATTTATCATATAGAACCATTTTGAAGCGATTGCAACTTAGCGTTAGTTAATAAACAACATTTGCAATAAATATTTGTATTCTTTTTTGCGTCAAATTTTCCGTGACCTAAGTAGCTACATTCAGGTCAATTAGGTACTGTTTGAGAAAAAAAAAATTGAAATTGTATTTAAAAACAAGTAGATTTGAAAACGTAATGTGGGCGTAGTCAATAAACCCTTCAATACTATCGTTACCCACTCATACATCCATACATATCAGAAGTAGATAATAGGGAATCTAGAATAGAAGTAGATAATAGGGATATAGTTCCCTATTATCTAATCCTGATACATATCAAGGGTTAATAATGACAACTTGTGAAAATGAAACGTTGTCCTTATTAACCCTTGATACATATCTATACATATATACATCCATGCATACATATCGCAGGCCCGTAGCCAGCTTTCTATTGGGGGGGGTTCGTTTTCAATGTTGGCAATTTGCTCGGCAGGGGCGTGTACAGGATTTGGACCCGGGGGGGGGGGGGTCTAACCGTAACCCAAAGTTGCGAGCACGCGAAGGGGGGGCCTGGGGGGCCCTCCCCCAGAAATTTTTTAAAATTAGACCCCCTCAGATGCGTTTTCTGCGCGAACAAGGGGGGGTCCGGACTTCCTGGACCCCCCCCCAAAACACGCCCCTGCTCGGGCGCGAAGCGACCAGGCGAGGGAGCCAAGCGACCGAGCGGGGGGAAGGTGTGGGAGGGGGCGTGTTCACTGTTCACCCTCCCGCACGATGGAGAATTTGCAATTATTACACTAAAATGGACCCCAAGCAAAAAATAATAATTTGAAAATTTGCAAGAATTTCACCTCAGGTCGCTGGGGGGGACGGGCTCGGGGGGGTTCGTTCGAACCCCCCGAACCCCCCCTGGCTACGGGCCTGTATCTAGCTGATATGGTTAGGGTTAGGGTTAGTGTTAGGGTTAGGGTTAGGGTTAGAGTTAGGGTTAGGGTTAGGGAGTAGGCGTAGGCGACTCCCTAGACTCGTTAGTGGAGTAGGCGAGGTATTAGATAGTAGTATTTAGTACCAGGGTACGTTCTGGTATACCGGACCGTACCCAGGGTACGTTCCGGCAGTACCATGGGGGACATAGACCCTATCAGCGTTATTAAGAGGAAAGTATCGTGAGAGAGGTAGACAGGGTCACTAGCCCCCCAATCGCAATCGGTTGCCTGCTTGTAGCAAATAAGAAACGCTAGACCCTTGTGACATGTGAATAAGGAAGCAATAATAAGTACTTATCGCCCTCATAGACTATACACTTGTGAAATGTGAATAGGGCCCAGTATCCTTCTATCCCACATGAGGGAGAACTTACAGGGTTCTACCTAACAGGTAGAGATAAGTATATACCAATTATAGTGGGCGTGTGCCCAACAGGGAAGACACTCGTGAAATCTGGATAGGAGACAAGTAGAAACTCTTTACGCCGAGCAGGAAAACACCTTGTGACGACGCAGTAGGGAATTGATTGAGGGTGCTTAATGAACCAAAGGACATTCGCAGTCAAATATCTGGCAATGGCCTTCTGCTAATTCCCTCTCTAATATTCTAAATATTGCCTCTCCTGGCTCCTATATGTCCCTCCTACATACCTCCCACACCACCTCTGCCTCCTCGACCACCTCTGCCTCCTACATACCTTCCCCACCACCTCTGCCTCCTCCACCTCCTCTGCCTCCTCTTCCACCTCTGACTCCTCCACCTCCTCTACCTCCTATACATACCTCCTCTACAGTATCTTCGTCGTGTGTCGTCGTTGCCGCCACCCATCCATCGGAGGAGCCGTTACGGACCGCCTCCCCGGCGTCTCCGCGCTCCGACATCGCACCTCCCCCGCTGAGCAGCGTCCTGGAGAGGAAGCCCTCTGGAGCGCCTCCTGCCTCCTCCCTGGAGCGCCTCCTCGCGGCCGATGCTAGCGCCCCCACGAGGAGGACGAGGAGCATCGCCGCGCGGACGCACGTCTTCAGCAGACGTCGTCGCTTGCGCACGAGAGCTGGTGACGTCGGCGCCGACACTTGCTGCCGACGACGACCCTTCAATGCGCTATCCATCCCCGAGCTGCGTGGAGACGGCAGCATTCTGTGCCGACGTAGATTGATTGTTTCTTCGCTCGGGCACGGTTTCATTTGCCGCACTACTGTTGTCTAAGAGTGTCTAAGAGTTTAGTGAGCAGGTGTGCTTTCTCAGAAAGTCTGGAAAATTATGAAGATAATAGTATAGTAGAAGTAATAGGAAATAGTATAGTTCAAGTAATAAAATATTATATAAGTACAAATGATAAAAATGGTAGAGTACAAGTAATAGAGTATAGAAGATAGAAAGTATATAGAGTATAGTATATATAGTAGAGTATAGCAAAGAATATAGTATAGTACAAGTAATAGAAGATAGTATAGTACAAATAAGATCATGTCTCTATTTTATCATTTGGCATCTTTTGATCGTGATCGACACGCCTTTCGATCATGCCACACTTTGATCATTAACAATGTCATATATTATGTACTATATATACTATATATTCTGTTCCTTGTAACATTTTTATTATTTGTGCTCTATTATCTTCTATTACTTGTACGATACTATATTCTGTTACCTATACACTGACATTTTTCAAAATGATCAACGAGTGCGACAATGTCAAAAGGTTAGACAAAGTCAAATTGAGTAATAATTAAGGTCAAAAGAAGTGACAAGTTCAGAGTGTCAAGTGTGACGTTGTCAAGAAGCGTGAAGTTGACAAGCTGACGTGTCCTTGTCAAATCCTGTAACATATGTTTTACAAATGTTGCATGAATTAGTCAGCGGAGCTAGACTAGGGGTTGCTTTTAGTGGTAGTCTATGTAGACAGAGCGTCGCGCATCTTGTGCGGCTAGATTGATGTTATAGAGAGAATAGTAAACGTGTTTTAGGTCGGGCGTTTCTAGGGTCATTGTAAAATGGGCCTATGACGCGGTCTGGGAGAACGGGTGACATGTGCGCTCAGGAAGTAGGGGTTTTGGGGGTAATATATAGGAGGTTAGGAGAGATTGAAGAAGGGACGGAGATGTAGGAAGAGAAGTCTGGTTGTGGTCGCGAGATTAAGCGCACGTGCTTACGCGCGTGTGCGCGTTGCTTTGTCCCTGTGTGCAAGGAGATGTGACGTGAGCAGATATTAAAGTTTATGCAGTTCAAGACACAAGATTGGATTTCTACTTCATCATTTCTACATGAACTCTTAATTCAACGTTACATTTTGGAGCCAGTGACAGTCAAAAACCTGGGTATTTCTTTGCGGACGCAACGTAAGGTACTCCGTTATGTCGATCTATAGGCCATACTATGCAAAGAAGATGAAGAAGGAAGAAGCCACAGGAGGAGTCGCTGGGTACACTGTTGGCAAAAAAAACTGTAGAGAGAGAAACGGAGAGCGGACGAGAGAGCAAGAGAGACGGAGGAACAGAGAGAGAGAGAAAGAGAGAGAGAGAGAGAGAGAGAGAGAGAGAGAAGAAAATAGAGAGAGAGAGAGAGAGAGAGAGAGAGAAG
>NW_014577539.1:76217-77451 GCF_000485595.1 Priapulus caudatus | reverse complement strand
ACACACACACACACACACACACACACACACACACACACACACACACAACACAACACAACACAACACACACACACACACACACACACAGAGACCACACGCACGCACGCACGCACGCACACACGCACGCACGCACGCACGCGCACACACACACACTCTCTCTCTCTCTCTTTCCCCCTCTCTCTAACTTGTCCAACGAATGGTTCGTTCATTTGTTCACTGAGTTGTCATGTTTTTGAATTTACAGATGACTGTTATCCAAACCCCTGTCGCAATCACGGAGTGTGTCTGACTAGCTCGTCCTCCGGTTGGGACCGCAGCTGGGGATCCGTTAACTACTACTGCAAGTGTCCCCGTGGCTACAGCGGCAGGCAATGTGAACATTATGAAAGTCAAGGTAATTAGATATACCTAGTTTACCACGTTCGTAGAAAGTACGGTGATATTTAATAACTTAATTGTTCTGTAAGACATCAGATATATGTTACCATTAGACCATATCAGACGTAGATAATAGGAAATTTCCTTATTATCTTTTTCTGATATATATATATATATATATATTATCGCCATACTTGATAGCATTAAAAACTTTTTATATAGGGGTGATCAGCCTGGCGTAACCATGTGCATTAATAAATAACCGACGCCATGTTCAGGAAGACCCACGTGATTATCGCAAACTAAATAGCTTCACGAGCAATAGCGGGAAAGACCCTAGTTCTCATACAACGACGCGTCATACGTAATACCAGGTGTTAATAATGACAAACATTTGACAGACATTGACAGACATTTGACAGACATTTGTCATTATTAACCCCTGATAATACATGTCCTCAATTTTGAACATATACAGATTGATATCACAAGTTGGCTATAACTCTTTAGATACTTTATTGTATTTTTTACCGAGTGGTAATACATGTCTACTTTTACAGATTACTGCTATCCAAACCCCTGTCTCAATGGTGGAGTGTGTCTGACTAGCTCGTCCAACGGCTGGGACCGCAGCTGGGGATCCGTTGACTACTACTGCAAGTGCCCCCATGGCTACAGCGGCAAAAGATGTGGACAATATCAACCACCTCAAGGTAATTCTAGTTATATATTCCTAGTTAACCACGCACACGTATTTACTACATTTCTCAATCGTAACATGATTTAATCAGGCTTTGTATAATGAATATCTTGTCAAACGAATGGTCCGTTTATTTGTTCACCGAGGTGTCATGTT
>NW_014577539.1:62342-69964 GCF_000485595.1 Priapulus caudatus | reverse complement strand
ATTTGTTCACCGAGGTGTCATGTTTTTGAATTTACAGATTACTGTTATCCAAACCCATGTCTCAATCACGGAGTGTGTCTGACTAGCTCGTCCAACGGCTGGGACCGCAGCTGGGGATCCGTTGACTACTACTGCAAGTGTCCCCGTGACTACAGCGGCACAAGGTGTGAACGCTATGAAAGTTCAAATCCAGGTAAGTAGTTTATATCTAGTTAATGATGTCTTTACTAATTTCAGTACTATTTGAAATTATTTGTCATGGTTTAGGTATTCAAATGCAAAGTTAACCTTGCCCAGTTCAACTACCTATACGTACTGAAGTGTCGAATGTTTTCACTAGTTTCAGATTACTGCCACCGAAACAACCCCTGCCGCAATGGGGGAGTATGTCTAACTAGCTCTTCCAGAGACTGGGATCCCAGATGGGGAGCTATTGACTTCTACTGCAGGTGTCCCACTGGATATAGCGGCACAAGGTGTGAACGCGATGAAAGTTCAAATTCAGGTATGTAGATTATATCTAGTTAATGATGTCTTTACTAATTTCAGTACTATTTTAAATTATTTGTCATGGTTCGGGTATTCAAAATTTCTGACCTTGTCCAGTTCACCCACCTATGTACTAAAGTTTCGAATGTTTATTGTTACAGATTACTGTCATTCAAACCCCTGTCGCAATGGTGGAGTATGTCTGACTAGCTCGTCCAACGGTTGGAACCCCAGTTGGGGATCCGTTAACTTCTACTGCAAGTGCCCTACTGGATACACTGGACGGCGATGTGAAAATTACCGGGATCGTGGTATGTAACGCTATAATCAGAGATTTAATATTCACATTTCGCTTAATATTTCCTCTAATATTCCGGCTTAATATTCCCTCATACTCCGCTTCATATTTTGCTTAATATTCCCGCTATTATTTCCGCCTAACATTCCACTTCATATTCCGCATATTCATTTTACGCTATAATCACATTTGTCATTATTCACACCTGCTACAGTATAACGTAAATGCTCTGATGTCAGCCTGGAGTCTACCCAAGCGTGCTTATATAATTCACTTGCCAATCGCCTGTTAGTCATGTTTGCTTTCATCATACAGTTACGCATATTTCAGAACTAATTAGAGGCTATTAGGGTTATATTAAGCTCTGATAATATACGATCGTGACGTCATATGCACTGATTTCTTCATTCAGATGAGCAAGGATCATGTGGAACGTACGACTGTAGGAACGGAGGGCATTGCGTGTGGAAGCATGGAGTTCAAATATGCGAATGTCTATCATCTTGGGGAGGACCAATCATGGCGAGTCTAGACAATATAATTGAATCCGCCTGACAGCCAGAGACGAGATTGTAGCAGGTCGATGTAATTTCAGGCAGACTTCGATGAAAAAAGCTTTTAAGAAGGTCACTGTAAATCTACAAGAAAGATATGCGTCGTTTGTATTCTGCCCTAAGGACAGCCTGCTCGAGAACTAGTAATTAAATTTCAAGTTGACTTGTGCGTGTGCCCATATACTGAGCGCATGAGTAATGGAAACGGAAGATCGTTCGCAAAGATGTAAACACACATAAATCAGATGGTGCATGTTTTTATGTTTAGCTGCATTCATATATATATAAATAAACAAAATAAATGAAATATACTATATAACTATATAATTAATATATTATATTATATAATAAATATATATATATATATATATATATAACAACAGTTATATACGTAAATAATTGCGTGCAATTACGAGCTGACTAAAGTAACATAAATAAATAGACGAATATAAGGCTGATATTTACAAGTTAACTATGTGGGGTATGATAGTGCATAGGTGATGCGATGATAACAGATAGTGCTGTAGTCTGGTGATTGTTATACACGAAATTAAATTGTTTATTTTCAATTAAACTATATATATATAAATGTATTTACCATCTTTGCTCGTAGTGTTTGCTGGGAAAAGGTGGCTCTAAGGAGGTTCTCCTGACAGACCTGTGGTTAATTAGTCAATTAATTAACACCTTCTTAATTAGTCCCACCTGTATGAAAGGGCGCGCCACAGAAGCCCAGACGAAGCAGAATAATCGAGTGCTGGGCCTACTGCGTCTGACATGGCCTTTGACCGCAACTGGCGCACGACGAGTGCGGGACGGTGACCACTGACTTAACTTTTCAGCGCGAGTCACGATATAACGCGAAGTGACTGCGACGCCTACTGTGACGCTTACGGGTGACGCTAGCTGTGGACATGCTGTGACGTAATTGGCGAACGCCAGCCAAGGGACCGTCGACCGAACGGCACACGAACGTGACTGGGGCGAAATGAATCGTGGAGAGCCGTGACACTAGTGACGTGACTGTGACACGACTGTGATATGAGCCGTGACAATGCGAACGTGTTAACATCGGACTGTGGAAAGTGACTGCGACGTACCCGATGAAACTATTACAACCGTTACACTTCACACATCAAACTATCCGGCCACATGCATGGGACCGCGAAAGCGCCGGCCTCACAATAATAAGAGTTCCAACAAATAATAACGCTTAGTAGTTTTCTAATATATATGATTCGCAATTTGCAGTGCTCGATAATATGTACTTATTAAAGCTCTTCATATATAAAACCACACGCTCGATAACAGCCCGCGCATTGCTTGAGATGGAAAAGAGGCAAAAATAGAGGACTCCTGCATAGAATGGTTAAAATTTCGAAAAGGCAGTGATTATGTTATCCTGATCCTATCTACATCCTATCCATGAAAGCACTGAACGCAATCTAAACCATATCGCTTATAGTTAACTCCATACCATATACTTAACAAGTATAGCTTTTATGTTCATGATAAAAGGTTGCCGCAAATGAGGTCTCCCCGATTTGTTGAAAAAAGGTTTAAGTGAGTCGCAGGTAGGCGCGGCATGGCAAAATGGTTCACACCAACCTAAGAGTTTGCATTATAGGTGAGTGAAATACGTTCATACACCAGGCATATCGCTATGCAATGAAGACAAAAACTCGAGCAAACAACGACTCTTTTCAATAGCCAAAAGGAAACGATAGTCCTATTTTATTCCCAAACCGCTTCTAGATATGCTGACTCGTTTAGAAAAACAGCAAATGCGGACGAACAGACACGTTGTCATAGGCCGTGACTAAATAAATTGAGAACAGCGAATTCATGTAAGATCAAATTATCTATAGTAATGTGGTTCCATACAACGCACATACAGTAATCCTTATTATTACATGAATGCGTACAAAATTATTTATCTGGTCACATCTGCAATTGTAATAACTTGTTCTGCCCGATGTGTATCTTTAGCTAGCCAATCTACGGGTGATAATTTTTTAGGGCTTTTGTATGGTAGTATTTTATAACAGTCTATCTTAGCACAAGCGAACGCAATCTTGCGCACATTTCGCATAGAGAGATGAGTGTCAGAATTATACAAATATGTTTTATTCACCGACGCCCGATAACGACTCATAGATGTCAAGCACATGGCAGCAGAAACCTGTACACAAGTATTCGTCCGCATAATCCATCGCGTGCAAACAAGCGACTCGGAGCGAGAGCGAGGGAGATAGAGCTAGAGACCTGGAAAGTGAGGCCGAGAAAGGCCCGAGAAAGGAGAGAGCTAGGGGTGACGGAGAGAGGGAGAAGTGTGGTGAGAGAGGAGGGGAGTTATGGCGCAGAGAGGGAGGTGGAGGGGTGAGACGGGGAGGAGAGAGGTGACATGGACGCCGAGACCAATATAGTAAAGAGAGATGAGAGAGAGAGAGACAGAGAGAGAGAGAGAGAAGAGAAGAGAGAAGAGAGACAGAGAAGAGAGAGAGAGAGAGAGAGAGAGAGGAGAGAAGAGAGAGAGCAGAGAGAGAAAGAGAGAGAGAGAGAGAGAGAGAGAGAGAGAGAGAGAGAGAGAGAGAGAGAAAGAGGAGAGAGAGAGAGAGCGAGAGAGAGAGAGAGAGAAGAGAGAGAGTAGAGAGCGCGAGGAAGAAGAGAGAGAGAGAAGAGATGAGAGAGAGAGAGAAGAAGAGACGAGAGAGAAGACGCAGAGAGAGCGCGCGCGTTGAGAGAGAGAGAGAGAGAGACAGACAGACAGACAGACGAACAGACAGACAAACAGACACAGACAGTTAGTTTTACCGCTGTTGAAATAATTTAACCGCGTTAAATTTATTGGTATTTTACCCAATCAGAGGTCGTGTTACACATAATTTAACCGCGGATAAATTATTTTTACCGCGGTAGAAATAATTTAACCGCGGTTAAATTATGGGCCTTTTACCTAATCAGAGGCCTTGTTACACACAATTTGACGGAGGTAAAATAATTCAACTGCGGTTAAATTTTGTATAATAAGGCCTGTGATTTGGTAAAAGGGCAATAATTTTACCGCCGTAGGCCTACTCAGACACCAAAATTTATACCGCTGTTGAAATAATTTAACCACGGAAAATTTATTTTTACCGCGGTAGAAATAATTTAACGGCGGTTAAATTATGGACCTTTTACCCAATCAGAGGCCTTGTTACACATAATTTAACCGCGGTAAAATAATTCAACCGCGTGTGTGTGCGTGTGTTTACGTATGTGCGTGCTTGCGTGCGCATGTACTTGCATGTGTATTAGCTATATTAGTGACCACATTACATCGGGGTGGCAGTTTGATTTGCTGTTCTGCTTGTACTGTATGCAAATACATAATTATTTTCAACAAAACAAGTTCAAGCCATATGGATATATGATCTCGCCTTCTGCGTAGTGTTTCGATATTTTTAACCGTGTAATACATATTTATCATATAGAACCATTTTGAAGCGATTGCAACTTAGCGTTAGTTAATAAACAACATTTGCAATAAATATTTGTATTCTTTTTTGCGCCAAATTTCCCGTGACCTAAGTAGCTACATTCAAGTCAATTAGGTACTGTTCGAGAATTAAAAAAAAATTGAAATTGTATTTAAAAACAAATAGATTTGAAAACGTAATGTGGGCGCAGTCAATAAATCTTTCAATATTATCGTTACGCACTCATACATTCATACATATCAGAAGTAGATAATAGGGAATCTAGAATAGAAGTAGATAATAGGGATATAGTTCCCTATTATCTACTCCTGATACATATCAAGGGTTAATAATGACAACTTGTGAAAATGAAACGTTGTCCTTATTAACCCTTGATACATATCTATACATATATACATCCATGCATACATATCGTTACATACATCATTAGTCACGCGTGCAATTTTCTTTGCGTTTTAAAAACGTTTTGTTCCTGCGTGTGTGTGTGCGTGCGTGCGGGCGGATGCGTGTGTGCGCGTGCGCTCGCGTGTGTGTTTAATTCAAATAGATATACCCGGGCGACGTTTTTAGTGTGTAATATCATCGTGGTATGCATATGATCGTGTATAATATCATCTACGTTAGAGTAATTCTGAGAAAAGCTTGTACGGCAAAAAAGAGTTCATTGTTGTTTATATCATTCGCTTTCCGTCGAGACGCTGTCACTGCACGACTCTGCTAGATCCTGGTTAGCCATGGAAAATATTATAATCACGTATGATATCAATCCTAGACTGACATCATTAAACCACTAGGTGCCACGGCGTGGCGAGGTACTAGTTCCGCGAAATATTTGCACGAGTTCCTGACAGTCATTGAGCTCTTTATATTAAACCCGAAGGCAAAGTTCGCGAAGTGGTTTAGTTGTTGAAATTGTTCATTCATGTGAAACGTGTCCCTGTTATATAAGCAGCTCGGTGTTGCTGTCTATCTATCGTTGAAGCTAGCGTTGCATCACTAGCGCTCTTGACAGTGACTGCCATCGAATAGGGTCTAGGAGCAAGGTGCAAGGTAGGGTTATTAGTGAGTAGTTATTCACACACGAACGATTTACTTACTTAAAGTTATTTAAGTTATACTTACTTACTTACTTTTCAAAGCGGAGTATAATTTGCATAACCAGAAATTGCATAAAAGTTAAGCCCTAACGTCACGGAGTACACCAATAAGCTTTCAGCCAATAGAAATGTTTAAATTAGTAGGTTTTACAAAATCTGGACAATGTGATAACATGTCTTTATTGTAAGGACATTTCTAGCTCGCGATGGACTATATATATCCATATATATATATGTCGCTAATGAACTATATTATACTCGGGATATCAGCTAGCTTATAATCGTTCGTGCGTTCGTATTATGATATCGTTATATCTGTTCATTCTCAGGAAAATGAAGATGTTGGTAATCCTACTACTTGTGGGAGCGGCATTCGCCGATGACTCTCTCTTTAGTAGAATTCGTAATGGAGAAAGTGGAGGTGGTAGCCGAGGTAAGGCCGCTTTCATAAACCATGTATCAAAGGAGTAAAAAGTTGGGAGAGGCAAAAGAAAGTAAAACGATCGAGCATGTAGAACGATTTAAACTGTTCATTTATGAAAGTTTCGAACAGAAATTTCATATCATCCAATATAATTTCGTTTATGTATGTCGTATTTATGCATTTACAGATTACTGTTATTCAAACCCCTGTCGCAATGGTGGAGTATGTCTGACTAGCTCGTCCCACGGTTGGGACCGCAGCTGGGGATCCGTTAACTTCTACTGCAAGTGTCCCCGTGACTACAGCGGCACAAGGTGTGAACGCTATGAAAGTTCAAATCCAGGTAAGTAGTTTATATCTATAGTTAATGATGTCTTTACTAATTTCATTACTATTTGAAATTATTTGTAATGGTTCGTGTATTCAAAAAGATATAAACTACTTACCTGGATTTGAACTTTCATAGCGTTCACACCTTGTGCCGCTGTAGTCACGGGGACACTTGCAGTAGAAGTTAACGGATCCCCAGCTGCGGTCCCAACCGTGGGACGAGCTAGTCAGACATACTCCACCATTGCGGCAGGGGTTTGAATAACAGTAATCTGTAACAATAAACATTCGAAACTTCAGTACATAGGTGGGTGAACTGGACAAGGTCAGAATTTCATAGCGTTCACATCTTGTGCCGCTGTAGTCACGGGGACACTTGCAGTAGAAGTTAACGGATCCCCATGTGGGGTCCCAACCGTTGGACGAGCTAGTCAGACATACTCCACCATTGCGGCAGGGGTTTGAATAACAGTAATCTGTAACAATAAACATTCGAAAATTCAGTACATAGGTGGGTGAACTGGACAAGGTCAGAAATTTTGAATACCCGAACCATGACAAATAATTTCAAATATAGTACTGAAATTAGTAAAGACATCATTAACTGTCAAGGTATAAGAATCATTCCCAGTTAACCTGCGCAATTATTATTGTAATTGTAAAAAATAAAGGACTGTGCAAATGCAGGTCAGGTTGATCACCGTGCTGATATATCTATATTTACAGATTACTGTCATCCAAACCCCTGTCGCAATGGTGGAGTATGTCTGACTAGTTCGTCCAACGGATGGGACCGCAGCTGGGGATCCGTTAACTTCTACTGCAAGTGTCCCCGTGACTACAGCGGAAGGCATTGTGAACATTATGAAAGTCAAGGTATAAGAATCATTCCCAGTTAACCGCGCTTTTTACAATTACAATAATAATTACCTGCATTTGCACAGTCCT
>NW_014577539.1:58107-62332 GCF_000485595.1 Priapulus caudatus | reverse complement strand
ATTGATGCTTTTACTAATTTCATTTACTTTTGAAATTATTTGTATTGGTTCGGGGTATTCAAATTTTTTCTGACCTTTGTCCAGGTTCACCACCTATGTCAACCGGTCTAAGTTCGAATGCTTTATTTATACAGCATTACTGTTATTCAAACCCCTGGCAATGGTGGTATGTCTGACTAGTCGTCTACCTCGGTTCGGCGACCCAGATGCGCGCGTATCCTCTTATACTTGCTTACCTTGCCAAGTGTCGTCGATCACAGTCGGCACAAGGGTGTGACCCACGCTATCGGAAACGTTTCCAAATCCAGGTTATCATGCCTCAGTTATATCCAGTTATACACGGCACGTCTTTACTATACCTTTTCAGTCCACTCATCGGCTTGAATTATTTTGTCATGGTTCTAGGTATTCCAAATTGCCAACAGTTACCTTGCCCAGTTCAACTTACCTGCTTATACGTTTACTAAACGTGTCGAATGTTTCACTAGTTTCAGATTACTGTACCGATAACACTTCCGCCGCAATGTGGGGAGTATTGTCCTAACTCGTCCTTCCACCCGAGACTGGGATTTCCAGATGGGGAGCTATTGATTCCTCTACTTGCAGGTGTCCGCATATGGATATAGGCGGCACAATGTTGCGAAACGCCGATGAAAGATTAAATTTCAGGCTATGTCCAGTCTTATATCTTCGTCGCTCCCGTTTACTCACACTCTCTACGTCTACTTTGAAATTTCATCCTGCTCATGCTGCTTCGTGGTTATTTCACACCCAACCTCTTCTGACCCTTGGTCCATGTTCCCCACCCTACTCGCTACTCTGAAGTCTTCGATATGTTTTATCTGCTTTTACAGCAGTTACTGTTTTCACCCACCACCCCTCCCTTGTTTTTTTTTTTTCTTTTTCTTCTGTTTTCCGCTCAGTGGTGGCACGTATGTCTAAAGACTTACGCTCGTCCACCGTGTTTGCGCGCGCCCAGTGGGGATTCCGCTCCTCACTTTACTGCAAGTCGTCCCTCCGCTCGATACAGCTGCATCCAGGTGTGCAACATTGATACAATTAATCGTTAACAGTGTTTTATTTAGTTTAACTCGACGTTCTTTACTAATTTCAGCTCACGTATTTGACAATTAATTTGTCATCGGCTTTAGGTATTCAATGCAAAGTTAACCTTGGCCCCCAAGTTCAACTACCTATACCCGTACTGAGTGTCGAATGTTTTCACTAGTTTCGATCTACCCTGCCACCGAGAACCCCAACATCCTGCTCGCGCAATGGGGAGTATGTCTAACGTAGCCTCTTCTCAGAGACTGGGAATCCCAGATGGGGAAGCTCACTTGACGTTCATACTGCACGGTGTCGCCCACTGGATTATACGGGCAACACAGGTGGTGAACGCGATTGAAAGCTTGCAAATTCAGGTATGTAATTATAATCTAGTTTAATGATGTTCTTTACTAAATTTCGAGTATATTTTAAATTATTTGTCATGGCTTTCGTCGGTATTCAAAATTTTCCTGGACCTTGTCCAGTTCACCCACCTATGTCTAAGTTCTCGGAACTGTCTTATGTTTACAGATTACGTGTCCATCTCAAAACCCTGTCGCAATGTGGAGTATGTCTGACTAGCTCGTTCCACGCGTGTGGAACTCCAGTTGGATCCGTAACTTCCTCTGCAAGTGCCCTACTGCGATACACTGGACGGCGATTGTGAAATACCGGCCGTGTCGTGTACTGTAACGCTTAATAATCAGTAGATCTTATCATTCCATCACTTCCGCTTAATTACTTTTCCTCTAATGATTCCGGCTTTAATGATTCCCTCATACTCCGCTTCATATTTTTGCTTAATTCCCGCTACTTCTATCGCGCTAACATTCCGCTTCATTATTCCGCATTATTCACTTTTTTGCGCTATAATCACATTTGTCATTATTCACACCTGCTACAGTATAACGTAAATGCTCTGATGTCGCTGTTCTACAACGGTGCTTATATAATTCATTGCCATCGCCTGTTATCATGTTTGCTTTCATATACAGTTACGCATATTATCAAGAACTAATTAGAGGTATTATTATATTAGCTCTTGATAATATACGATCGTGACCTTATATGCACTGATTTCTTCATTCAGATGTGGCAAGGATCATGTGGAACGTACGACTGTAGGAACGGAGGGCATTGCGTGTGGAAGCATGGAGTTCAAATATGCGAATGTCTACCATCTTGGGGAGGACCATCATGCGAGTCTAGAAATATCATTGAATCCGCTGACAAGCCAACGAGATTCTAGCAGTCATGTAATTTTCGGCAACGTGATGAAAAAGCTTTTAAGAAGTACTGTACATCTAAAGAAAAATATGCGTCGTTTGGTAATTCGCCTCTAAGGACACTGCTCGAGAATAGTAATTAAATTTCAAGTTGACTTGTGCGTGTGCCCATATACTGAGTGCATGAGTAATGGAAACGGCACCAGTATCGCTGTCGCAAGATGTAACACACACTAAATCAGATGGTTGCATGTTATTTATGTTTAGGCTGCATTTTATAATATATTATACAATAAACGAAATAAATGAAATATATATATATATATATATAATTATATATATATATATATATATAATATACGTTATATACGTAAATATATGCGTGCAATTAAAAGTGATAAAGTAAATAAATAAATATACGAATAAAGGCCTGATTTACAAGTTAATATGTGGGTTATGTATAGTGCATGTGTATGCATATAACAGTAGTCTGTAGTCTGGTGATTGTTATACGAAATTAAATGTTTATTTTCAATAAACTATATATATAAATGTATTTATCCATCTCTCTCGTATTTGTTTTGCTGGGAAAAGTGGTGGTCTAAGGAGGTTCTCTGACACTGTGTTAATTAGTAATTAATAATACTTACTTAATTAGTAACAACCTGTATAAGGGCGCGCAACAGAAGCCCAGCCCAACCGAAAATAATTCGCGTGCTGCCTATTGCGTCTGCAATGCGACTTTGACGCAACTGCGACGCGAGTGCGACGTGACCACGACTTAACTTCAGCGCGAGTACGATATAAGCGCGACGTGACTGCGACGCTACTGTGACGCTACTTTGACGCTACTGTGACATGACTGTGACGTAATTGCGACGTGACCACGACGTGACCACGACGTGACTGCGAAATGACTGTGACGTGACTGTGACGCGACTGTGATATGACCGTGACATGACTGTAACATGACTGTGAAGTGACTGCGACGTAACCGATTAAACTTAACCGATTACACTTCACATCAAACTATCCGCCACATGCATGGGACCAAAGCGCGCCTCACAATTTATAAGAGTTCCAACAAATAATAACGCTTGTATTTTTCTAATCTATGTATTTCGCATTTCAGTGTCGATAATATGTACTTATTAAAGCTCATATATATTAACCACATCGATAACAGCCCGCGCATTGCTTGGAGACGGAAAGAGGCAAAATATTAGAGGACTCCTGTATAAGACTGGTTAAAATTTCGACAAGCTGTATTATGTTATCCTCATCCTATCTCTCTATACATGAAAGCATGAATGCATCTAAACTATATCTTTATAGTTACACTCCATACCATATACTTACAAGTATAGTTTTAGTTCATGATAAAAGGTTGCCGCAAATAGCTCTCCGATTTGTTGAAACGGTTAAGTGATCGCAGGTAGGCGGCATGGCAAAATGTTTCACACCAACCTAGAGTTTCATTATAGGTGAGTGAAATAGGTTCAATAACCAGGCATATCGCTATGCAATGAAGACAAAAACTCGAGGCAAACAAATCGGACTTTTCAATGCCAATAAGAAACGATAGTCTATTTTATTTCCCCAAACCGCTTCTAGATATGCTGACTCGTTTACAAAAACTAGCAAGTGACGACAGACATTGTCATAGCCGTGACTAAATAAATGGAGCTAGCTGAATCATGTTATAATAAAATTATTAGTAGTAATGGTTCCATACACGCACATACCAGTAATCTATTATTACCATGAATGCTAACAAAATATTTATCTGGTCACATCTGAATTGTATAATACTGTTCTCGATGTTATCATTTAGCTAGCCAATCTAGGGTTGAAATTTTTTAGGCTTTTTATGGTATATTTTATAACCGCTGTTTAGCATGCGAACAATCTTGCGCACATTTCGCATAGAACGATGAGTGTATATATATACA
>NW_014577539.1:54432-58082 GCF_000485595.1 Priapulus caudatus | reverse complement strand
CGCGGCCCGAAAAGCAGTGATTATGTTATGCCTGATTTCCTGATCCTCTCTATACATGAAAGCCATGACGCATCTAACAACTATATCTTTTATAGTTACACTCCATACCAATATACTTACAAGTATAGTTTTATGTTCATGATTAAAAGGTTGCCGCCCAAATAGGTCTCCGATTTTGTTGAAACGCGTTTAAGTGATCGCAGGTAGGCGGCCATGCAAAATAATTTCACACCAACCTAGGAGTTTCATTATAGGGGAGTAAAATACGTTCAATAACTAAGCATATCGCCCTATTGCCAATGAAGACAAAACTCGAAGGAAAACAAATCGCGACTTCTTCAATGCCAATAAAAATACGATAGTCTATTTTATTTTTCCAAACCGCTTCTAGATTATGCTGATCGTTTACAAACAAATTAGAAAGTGGACTACAAGACATTGTCATAGCCGTGAATAAATCAAATAGAGCTAGCTGAATTCATGTTATAAATAAAATTATTAGTAGTAATGGTCCATACACGCACATACCAGTAAATCTTATTATTACCACGAATCGCTAAACAAAATCATTTATGCTGCCGTCCATCCTGAATCTGCTATAATACTGTTCTCGATGTAATCATTTAGCTAGCCAATCTAGGGATTGAAATTTTTTAGCGCTTTTCTATGGTTTAATATTCTGTATAACAGCTATTTAGATGCGTAACAATCATTGCGAACATTTCGCACTATGAACGATGAGTGTATATAATTAATTACTACAAATATGTTTTTACTTCACCCCTCATACGACTCATAGATGGCAGCACATGGCAAAAAACTCTCCATCGCGTGCAAACAAGCGACTCGGAGCGAGAGCGAGGGTAATAGAGCTAGAGACCTGGAAAGTGAGGACGAGAAAGGAGAGAGCTAGGGGTGACGGAGAGAGGGAGAGGTGTGGTGAGAGAGAAGGGGAGTTAGGGAGAGGGAAGGGAGGGGAGGGGTGAAACGGGGGGTTGGTAGGAGAGAGCGTGAGACCGCCGAGACCACTATATATGAAGGGAGAGAGAGAGAGAGAAGAGAGAGGAGAGCGAGACGAGAAAGAGAGAGAGGAGAGAGAGAGGACTGAGGAGACGACGAGGAGAGAGAGAGAGAGAGGAGAGGAAGAGAGAGAGGGAGGGAGGGAGGGCAGGATCGAGAGAGGAGAGAGAGATGACGAGAGAGAGAGCAGAGACACGAGAGAGCAGAGAAAGCAGAGAGAGAGAGAGAGAGAGACGAGAGACGAGATGAGAGAGCAGGAGAGGAGAGAGATCGAGAAAGGAGAGAGCAGAGCAGAGAGAGAGAGAGAGAGAGAGGAGAGAGAGAAGAGAGAAGCGAGAAGAGAGAGAGAGGAGAGAGAAGAGAGAGAGAGAGAGAGAGAGAGTAGGTTCGAGACAAACAGACAGACAAACAGACAGACAAACAGACAGACAAGACGTGACAGACAAACAGACAGACAAAAAACAGACAGATTAGTTTTCCGCTGATTGAAATAATTTAACGCGCGGCTAAATTTATTAAGTATTTTACCCAATCAGAGGTCGTGTTACACATTAATTTAAATCCGCGGCATAATTATTTTACGCGGTAGAAATAATTTAACCGCCGGTTAAATTCATAGGCTTTTACCTAATCAAGTGGTCGTGTAACATAATTTAACCGCGTTAAAATAATTCAACTGCGGCTTAAAAATTTTGTATTAATAAGGCCTGTGAATTTTTTAAATGGGCAATAATTTTTTCCGGCGTTATGCCTACTCAGACACCAAAATTTATACGCTGTTGAAATCAATCTTAAACCACGCGAAAATTGATTGGTATCTTATCGCAATCGAGTCGTGTTAACATTATTTAACCCGTGGATACATTATTTTTTACTGCAGATAAAAATATTCGACGCGGCTACATTATGCGACCTTTACCCAATCAGAGGCGTTGTTACACAATAATTTAACCGTGGATAAATTATTTTTTAGTGCAGCTAAAAATTATTCGACCGCGGCTAAATTATGGACCTCTTACCCCAATCCGAGGCCTTGTTACACATAATCATTAACCGCCGGTAAAAATAATTCAACTCCGCGTGTGTGTGTCATGTGTTTTGCGTATGTGCGTGCTTGCCGTGCGCATGTACTTGCTGTGTATTAGCATATATTAGGTACCACATTACATCGGGTGGCAGTTTGATTTGCTGTTCTGCTTGTACTGTGTGTAAATACATATTATTTCCACAAAACGAATTCAAGCCATACATATGGATATATGATCTCGCCTTCTGCGTAGTGTTTCGATATTTTTAACCGTGTAATACATATTTATCATATAGAACCATTTTGAAGCGATTGCAACTTAGCGTTAGTTAATAAACAACATTTGCAATAAATATTTGTATTCTTTTTTGCGCCAAATTTCCCGTGACCTAAGTAGCTACATTCAAGTCAATTAGGTACTGTTCGAGAATTTAAAAAAAATTGAAATTGTATTTAAAAACAAGTAGATTTGAAAACGTAATGTGGGCGTAGTTAATAAATCCTTCAATACTATCTTTACCCACTCATACATCCGTACATATCAGAAGTAGATAATAGGGAATCTAGAATAGAAGTAGATAATAGGGATATAGTTCCCTATTATCTACTCCTGATACATATCAAGGGTTAATAATGACAACTTGTGAAAATGAAACGTTGTCCTTATTAACCCCTGATACATATCTATGCATATATACATCCATGCATACATATCGTTACATACATCATTAGTCGCGCGTGCAATTTTCCTTGCGTTTTGAAAACGTTTTGTTCCTGCGTGTGTGTGTGCGTGCGTGCGTGCGGGCGGATGCGTGTGTGCGCGTGCGCGCGCGTGTGTGTTTAATTCAAATAGATACACCCGGGCGACTTTTTTAGTGTATAATATCATCGTGGGAATTGACGTTAGAGTAATTCTGAAAAAAGCTTGTCCCGCAAAAACGAGTTCATTGTTGTTTTTACGATTCGCTTTCCGTCGAGACGCTGTCACTGCACGACTCTGCTTGATCCTGGTTAGCCATGGAAAATATTATAATCGCGTATGATAGCAATCCTAGATTAACATCATTAAACCACTAGGTGCCACGGCGTGGCGAGGTACTAGTTATGCGAAATATTTGCACGAGTCCCTGACAGTCAATGAGCTCTTTGTATTAAACCCGAAGGCAAAGTTCGCGAAGTGGTTTAGTTGTTGAAATTGTTCATTCATGTGAAACGTGTCCCTGTTATATAAGCAGCTCGGTGTTGCTGTCTATCTATCGTTGAAGCTAGCGTTGCATCATTAGCGCTATTGACAGTGACTGCCATCGAATAGAGTCTAGGAGCAAGGTGCAAGGTAGGGTTATTAGTGAATAGTTATTCACACACGAACGATTTACTTACTTAATTTAATGCTGTCACGTTTCAAAGCGGAGTATAATTTGCATAGACAGAAATTGCATAAAAGTTAAGCCCTAACGTCACGGAGTACATGAATAAGCTTTCAGCCGATAGAAATGTTTAAACTAGTAGGTTTTTACAAAATCTGGACAATGTGATGACATGTCTTTATTGTAAGGACATTTCTAGCTCGCGATGGACTATATATATATATATATATATGTCG
>NW_014577539.1:32038-48052 GCF_000485595.1 Priapulus caudatus | reverse complement strand
ATTTATCTGGTCACATCTGAATTGTATAATACTGTTCTCGATGTAATCATTTAGCTAGCCAATCTAGGGTTGAAATTTTTTAGGCTTTTTATGGTATATTTTATAACAGCTATTTAGCATGCGAACAATCTTTGCGCACATTTCGCATAGAACGATGAGTGTATATAATAATTATACAAATATGTTTTTATTCACCCCTGATACGACTCATAGATGGCAGCACATGGCAAGAAACTCTAATAGCAAAGCAGCGCAAAGTTATTCGTGCGCATATCCATCGCGTGCAAACAAGCGACTCGGAGCGAGAGAGATAGAGCTAGAGACCTGCATGGAAAGTGAGGACGAGAAAGGAGAGAGCTATAGCTAGGGGTGACGGAGAGAGGGAGAGGTGTGGTGAGAGAGGAGGGGAGTTAGGGAGAGGAGGGAGGGGAGGGGTGAGACGGGGAGGAGAGAGGTGAGACGCCGAGACCATATATATGAAGAGAGAGAGAGAGAGAGAGAGAGAGAGAGAGAGAGAGAGAGAGAGAGAGAGAGAGAGAGAGAGAGAGAGAGACGAGAGAGAGAGAGACGAGATGGCGAGAAAGGGGAGAGTTAGAGAGGAGAGCGAGAGGAGAGAGAGAGAAATTAGGGGGAGAGGGGGAGAAGAGAGCGAGAGGAAGGGGAGCGGGCGAGGAAAAAGATGGGGAGAGAGGGAGAGAGAATGGAAGAGTGAGAGATGGGGAGAGAGGGTGGGGGAGACTGACGGATATAGGAGCGCGGGAGGAAGACAGCGGAGAGAATATATATGCATGGTGGAGGATATGTATGGAGCGAAGTGGAAAGGGGTGTGGAAGGGGCAGAGCTAGCATACTGTATATATATCACACCAACAGTTGGTCGCAATGTTTTTGCATCGCAACTGGTCTGACGTTTGTAAACCAAACATACAGTTATATACGTACCATAGGTTATACTAGTGTTCTGCGCGACTATATTCTAATATGTATATTAATTATATGAATTAACGTACCTATACACTGTCGTATGTGTTTTCTAGACTATAGGACAAAGAACGTTTTTTTAATTTCTGGAGACTACCCCAAAACCTACGAACTGCGATATATACTCCCGTTGTCTCTTAGATATACGAACTACGATCTACAATAATATATAGTAGCTTCTCGTGAACTGCCTTAAGTATGACTACCACACACCCTGATAATCGGCGCGTTTTGCTCTAATGTTAGCATTGGCGTGCGTGCTATTAAAGTACATCTGGCGTAGGCGTGGCAGGGTGTGTCAGTCGGGGGACCCGGATGTTGGGTGTGTCATGGCGACCAGCTGATTATACTGATGGGCAGCTCACAGTAAGAGATTGCGACAGCTACGAGGTAAGTTCGCATTTACACACATTCTAAATAACAAGGGCTCTAAACGTATTCTTGTGTTTCAACACTGCGTAATTAACCTGTGGTAGTTACTTTTTTATTCAGTACGCCGCGCAGGTTATTGCCATACGAGACATACTAAGACGAGCGTGAGCACAGCTAGCTCTTGAGATAAATCGCGGGTCCATGTATTTCTTGTAGCAGGGGGTGTTCGTGAGACCACACCCGATTGCCATGTATTGATCGGTACTGTCATTCTTTGTCGGTCGGCGCTCTCTACTGCTGCTGGCTGTATGGTTGGCTTTACTTGCGGCTTATTTGATTATGGGGAGTTGTTATTATCATTCAACCATACTGTTGTTTGTGACATATATTAGTTATTGTTTATACGGTTCATATGAATCATTTAAATATTGAATGTGAACAATAAATGAATAACTATATAATATAAGTATAACCACAAGCTAATTTCTTACTAAATATTTTTAAATTATTCTGCCAGATAGACTATTATTACTATATTATAGTGATGCTTTATTGCTTACTATAATTACACTGCTTAATTTTATAACATAAATATGCGTTTATAGACTGGTACCCATTTTCCACCTTCACTTCGGCAAGTATCCTTCGCTACACCAAAGCACTGACCAGTCTAATGCGTTTAATCCATATTCATAATAATAATGTAGTTGTTAGAAAAAAGCAAAGTGATTGTGTGGTAAAATTTTGTACTACAGGAAATTAAGGTGGATGATCAACTATTAGTATTACCACTTAATGACTTATACTTGATCATAATATCAATTAACTTTAAAACATTTGAGCTCTATAGGTATGTTGTAAATGGCTACAGTATATTCATGATTTTATTTCATGTCTGAAGAGTTGCATAGTTGTTACCCGCAGTATGAACGAAAAGGGAACTGTATGCATGTTTTATAAACAAGAAATAAATTAGCTCTGTAAATACAGAACCCATAAAAAAGATTGATGGTGACAATTCAATGAAGTTTTTAAGACTGTCAAATGTAGTTAAAGTTTATTATTATACATGCATATATCATGACACTAACATAAAGAACTTTCTAACATTCTTTTTTCGAATGCAGTATATCCTACTATACTGTGGAATGCACACATACAGATCAAGAGTACAGATGCACATGCACGCACGTGCACAGCTACATGCATACCTTATGCACACATATTACATGTTGGTAGCTATGGCTTGTGTGCTCAGTCAGCTACCTCCCCCCCCCCTCTCAGCCCTGAGCAGAAGGAAGTCGATAACATCTGCACAGCATGGGTGTGGTAGAGACAGGACATTATTTCTGTGAGGTGTGGCCAGTGGGCTGCTTCATCATACACTGTTGCAGTTCTTACTGACAGCCACGCGAGTTGAGATAAGTGCAGTGCCGCAGTTTAGCAGAGAGTTTACCGCCCTTGGCGCATTGCCAAAAATTCCTGCTTCCTATCGTCCCTGAAAGAGCAATGCTCTCCTTCTCCTGGGGGATGTAGGTGGCAGCTCATTTCGCATGACGACGTGGATATATATATCATACGTAACTGCCTGGCACCACATATAATTCTGCCGGTTTGCTAGTGTGTGCTGGTGTCGGCACACTCATTGTCAGTTTATATTTATCAATTACATCGAGCCCCTGTAGGCATTCAGTACAGTGCAGCTTGTCCGAAATAGGGCCAAACTATTCCAGTCACTTGGATAAAAAAAGGTAGTTGTTATGAGTGCTATGAGGGGTTTAAAGAAGCAGGTAATGGAGTGTAGAGATGAAAAGCACCAAGATTTGAAGAACATTTTGTATGACTGTTACACGAGTCATGCAGTGTGGAAAATCTTTATCTATCTGTCATTGTCGATTGCAATAGCTGCGTTGTGCACCTATTTGAGTGATATAACTAAATTTAGTCATTCCATTCTATTCCATTGAAAAAGCTTTCTCGAAGCGATGTATTATTTGCCGAGTCTCTCACATTTTCAGTGTTAAGAACTGTCTTTCTAATAGTAATATTAGGTTAGAAAATATTCTGTTGAAATAACTGACAATCGATTAGAATAACTCACGCGAACATCTTGCATGTGAATGAAATGAGATGATATCAAACTGGATATGGGTGAAAGGAACTCGACAAGATATATATCATGTTACATACAAGATGTGCCACTAAAGGAGCATTGTTGAAAAACAGTGCCTCTGGCCAACTTTTGGCTGTCTACACATGCAAACCACCACACCCACCTTAAGCAGACGGCCTGTTTTGCACTGACCTTTCTAATTACCATTGTTTCGTATTAATGTCTCAGGCTATTGACAACTCACCCTGTCTAGGAATGACAATAGTAACTGCATGATTGGTTAAGAGATGTGTTAGCTATCGAAACATTGCTCTTTCTTGGCAATCCATCATGTCATTGCCTTTTCTCTCCTGCTCTGACATTTGCATTCCGCATTGTAATTTGCACCTCCTCCCTTCCATGCTCCCCCCCTATAGCTAAAATGAATATCGTTTAAGGGAGCCAATACAGTACAGGGAGTGGCCGGCAGTAGTAGGTGTGAACTAAAGTACACAGTGAGTTTTATTGCGAACTTGTCCTGTATATATAGCATCGATGTATACGTAGTTCCGGCTAATCTCCAGGTGAAGGAGTGGCTGTCTCACTATATCTCTTTCTAGGCGTTATCTTGCTTATCGTTCTCTTTGCCAGTGTTTGTGCACTCAGCCATGGAAACATGCTGGTGATTCGTGATACTCATTAACTTTAACTAAGTTAATTTATATTGCAAAATTGTGGTGTTTGTTAAGTGCAAATGGAAGAGAGGTGAGTAATTGTTATTTACATGGTATATAGTAGCACTATACACGTAACTAGAACATTACATATATAGAGTAAATATATATTTTATGATATCTTTGTAGTGTAAAACTATTATGAGAACTTAATTAAGAAAATCAAATTGATATTGTGAAATAAAAACCATAGCATTATGTTATACATAATAAGTTATTCGCAAGCGTTTAATGGGCAGATGATTGCTTTATGTTTTACAGACCCATAAACAAACGAGCCAAGCTTGGAAGTCTAGTAGCACAAGAAGGCTTATCATGAGTTGAGATGACAAGTGAAACTGCAATTTCAGCTTCCCAGCAGACATCTCCATTCTTTGAGTGTGACACTGTGAAACAAGAGGTAAGTGGAAAACATGCACACGTAGAAGAGGGTGGTTAGCCGTGTATAGTTGGAAAACTTCGTAGCGTGAAGGTGCTAGTGCGTAACGGGAATGTTAATACAATTTGCACAATGCAGTGTTCTCCCCAGGCCTTTAGCGCAGATCCTTGGGTTTGACGTGCCTTTAAAACTGAAGCTAATATGCGACATCCCATAAATTCTCCAATATGTCCTAATTTCCAACCTTGTTTGCTTTTGAAAATCCCAACAGTCATGCTGTGTTTTCACAGCTTTATGTATACATCTCTGAACTGATTGAGGGTACCTGAGTATTAGAGCCACTTAATTATGACACGTCTAGTTGATTATAATTGGAATAATGCCCCTCCCAAGTCCTCCCCTTCTGTCCATAAACCATACGCTTTCTGAAAATTATGGGGAAAACCCTGCAATGCGTAACGAAGTAGTTGAAAATACAAAACAAAGTGCGTGATCACAAAAGGTATGTGTGAGTTACGGCAATATGGCTAACTATTGTATATAAACTGGCAAGTACACCCAGCCACCCAAGTGAGTGAAAAGAACCCAGATACAGACAGTAGAGACAGTGGGAGCCAAAATAACACGGCCTACTCCAGTGCGCGAAGTTAGCGCTATTTTGCCACCGGCCGCTGGTTCAATCCCCCATATAATCAGTCTACTTGGCCTATTCAAAATTTTGCCTATCTTGCCTTTATATCAACAATATTTAGCAATTTCCTGACCAGTTATTACTTAGTGACTACTAAGAAGTAAATAATGTTCCAGTAATTCCTGTCAAACAAGTAGAATATTTCACTGATAGCAATGAAATACTGAAATACTACGAGTATGCCTATTAAACACAAAGCTAATACGTTTATTGATAATAGAATAAATTGAACAAAATTAAGGGCCTGCTCAAACTTGTAAGGGCCTGTTCACATTTTTGGCCAATATCATGCCCTGCTACTCTAGTTGTTTTTTGTAACACCTTCTTACTCTGCCATTATCAAGTGCAGCTGATTGACAAGTGCGTCCATTTGTCTGTGTCAAAAATAGCAGCAGAAATATAAGTGGTGCGACCTATAACATACAAAACTGAATATCAGTGATCGAAGTTCGAGAAGGTGGAGGTGGGGGGCTATATGCATTTTACTCCTGAACTTCAGGTACACCGTTTCAGGCCACAGTTAAAGAAATGCACAATTGCCTCACAAATCTCATCGGCTTGACATAGGGTCACTGTGATGAAATACATCCTCAATCAAGGTCAAAGGTCAATAGGCACTGGGTGAAAAGGCACATTGCACGTGTGCATCAAACAATATTATAGGTGTCCGCATATTTTTACAGATGTCAGAAGATGAAGAAGACACAGAATTTGATGCGACTCAAGCACTCATAATGACTTGTGACAGTGTGACTGTGAGTGTATGTTATGAGTGAATCAGAGTGATACACAGTAAATAACACTGTGTATTATTTATACTATGATTATGAGCATAAATGTTGCTGAAGGGGTCGTTGTCGTATATGTAGTACCCGAGGTGTCGGCGAGTATGTCGCCTACGCGTACTCCCTAACCCTAACCTTAACCATAACCATATCAAATAGCTTTACAAGGATTCACTGTTTTTGTGACAATTGAAAGAGAAATATTATTTCTACTGATTTATTGATTATACCTTTAAATTCATTAAAGGTGGGCCACTTATGTCATTTTCCCCAAGCGAAAAGCAGTGGACTGTAGTTACTGGAGAAACTCCCTTGAGCATATAAAACTGAAGCACTTTAAACTGAATTAGTTGTAGTTCGTTTGTTATATATGCAGCTTCAAATCATCACAACCAGAGAAGCAAACTCCTTGCATGTGGGTGTAATCCAAAATGTATACCACAATACTTTTAGTAGTCTTGTTTTGATACCTCAGCTTAAAAGCACGATACGACATTTACTTAAATATACCTCATTGTTTAGCAAATGTGTCTCTAAGGAATGTTCATTCATATATAGATTGAGAAGTATTATAGTGTTTCTAGTGTTTGCATGTATGTTATCAAAAATAGATCATGAATATAATTTATAAATGTAATGATATATTTTTGACATTCTAAATTTGAGTATAGACAAGGGATACATACCAGACCTTCCACAGTGATTTCCCTTGGGTTAAATTATTGTGTTTTTTACATTTATAGGTGGCAGATGTAGACGAACAAAATGAGCCCGTTGACCTATCAGTGAAGAAGTCACCAAGAACAGATGATGATGGTGACAATTCTTCATCATCAGGAACAGAAGGTGACACATGCGCGAGTGCGTGCGTGCGTGCGTGCATGTGAGTGTGTGTGTGCGCGCATGTCCACCCATGTAAATGCATATATGTTTATGTGTGATTTGGTGCCTTAAAAATATGCATATAATATATTTCTCATACAATAAAAATTTAAAAGTTAATCGATTGTTTCTGATTTTCATCACATAAACCTGTGTTGCAGTTGATACAAATACGAAGGTTACACCATGTGCTGCTCAAAAAAGGGGATTGACTTCATTATTGTCCCTCCAGAGAATAAAAGAGGCATCGATGTCATTAAGGTAAGATATTGAACAAGATAATTACTGGTTAACATATTCTTAATGTATTAGTAAAGTAAACTACCATGATATGCACACTTAATTTTGCTGTTATACCATCTGCTGTGTGTGAGTGCGTATTTATTTATGTATATATGTATGAATAAACTGGCTTAAAATAAAACACTCACTAGAAGCGATAGAGAATCTAGAATGAGTTTGTGAAGGTTTGAATCCATGCAGCATCATGTAACGTAAATTGCAGACAATGGCCTCCACAACAACCCATACACAATCCAGTGATCGCCGTGCATGGACAGAAGCGACCAACCGTGCTGCAGATGGGGCCTCGCTACGCGATGCCGCAGCCAGTCTACACGGACGATGCGGTAATGTGTGACACACAGGAGCAGAACTCGTTAAAGAAACGGCGCATGCACCGATGCGACTTCGGCAGCTGTAACAAAGTTTACACAAAGAGTTCGCACTTGAAAGCACACAAGCGAACTCATACGGGTAGGCGGATGTGTTGGTTAATAGGTAGCGAGGAAATAATTGGTTATTTTAAATGCTAGTATTTAGCAAGTAGTTCGTAGTTGAAACTTTGCAAATAGTTCCGCATTGTAAAGTAAAGTAAACCGCATTGCAAAAAGGTTATAGACTCACTATGCTGTTTAAAAAATGGTTATCTTGTTTAACCCAGGCAGATGGCACAAACCAATAGGTGACATTTTAGATGGGGTAACCTTCCACACGTGCTTGTTTGGCAGTCATTTGTGTTAAATGTCAAATTGGGTGCTTTTTGATTCATGATTGTTTACCTGTTATTAGACTTAAGAGTCAGACTTAGAGCAAAGTTACAGAGGTAGTGTGTTTCTTCGAAAATTGCAGGTGAGAAGCCATACTTGTGTTCCTGGGAAGGCTGTACATGGAAGTTTGCTCGATCAGACGAACTAACACGTCATTACCGCAAGCACACAGGACAGAAGCCGTATAAGTGTACACTGTGCCAGCGTGCCTTCTCTAGATCAGACCACCTCTCGCTTCATTTGAAACGACATTGATTAGAATATACAGTGGATCCACCGTGGACCAAGGAGCTATATATAACAAGGAGAGGAAGCGGATTGGCTGTGTGGTTTTCGCCTCAAGGACGCCATCTATGGACCATAATCAGCTGAAACGGCTGTGCAGATCCGTCCCCCAGAGACAATAGAACACTAATCTGTTCTGGACCAATATGACCAAATATGGCAAATATTTGGGCCAGATATGGCGGCGCTTCCTCTCCTTGTTATATATAGCTCCTTGCCGTGGACTGACTGAGTGACGGTCAAACTCGTAATTTGCTCACCACTCACGTATCACGCGTCTTTGGTCCCTGGTGAATCCAGCCAGCCTGCCTGAGGTTGTGAGCAAGTGTGGGTCTCAGATCGTCAGCATAGCACAGGGCACCTGCTCTGTGTAGTAATGCTGTGAACAAGGTGCCACTGCAAGCAAGACTAGATCCACCCACCACCTCGGGATGAGTAGTCGCACTTCACCAAGAGGATTACGGCGTATGGTAATAGTGCTTGTCGCAGTTGTACAGAGCCGTATGGCAACTGTAAGAGAAGCGTCGTGATAGATCAGACAATAATATTGCAACCCACCATTGATAGCTAGCATGTCGAAAATATGAAGCTGTGTACATTGCAATTAAATTTATTCATATTTTGCTTGTATGACAGATAGAGATCATATGGTAGGGGTTTTTGCATGTCCTACATTGGGGCAAAGTGCACGTTTGCAAAATAAGTCAAATAATTGGCCAATCATTTTTTTCAATGTAAATCAAGTATTTCCAGTCCATTTGATGTAAAATGGTTATATATAGGTATTATTTAATGCCTATCAATCACGGTTAATTTTTGTGTACTGGATTTGCAAAATCAAATGTTTATGAGATACTTTTTCAGTGATGAAAAATGATTATTTGTAGTGTACAATAATTATTGACATATTATAATTGTTGTTATAATAAGTATATTGGTAATAATATTCTTTTCCTAATTATTTTCTGTTTCAAACGTACTACAAACCAACCAGTCAATCCATATTCCAACTATTGGTTGTTTACTTGATAGCTCTGTTCTAATATATTATATAGCACAGGTTCATGTTGCTACAAAAACAAATGCAATTTAAAATTATGGCCTAATATGAATGCAGACATGCTCATTTAACAAAACCTGTCATCAAATTGAAAATGTTATCAACCTGTACAGCTGTGTAATTTATTGTTATAATTTCATTGAGATGTAAAATGTATTGTACAAATATCATACGATAATTATCAAAATATACTTATCATTTGTATTTCTATAGTGTCTGTATTCTATTAATCAATGTGCAGAGACCATTTCATTAGTAGATATGAAAATTTGAAAGAATTTTTGTTCCAACAATAATTAGTCAATCATATCAACATTTGGGTGTTTAGGTTTTGTGCAAAAACAAGTGAATAACATTGATCTGTGTAATACATTCTCATCCACTTTAGGGAAAGCTTGGTATGGGGTGGGGTGGACGTATTGTAATGTAATTGCCTATTAATTTACAGTTTTATATACACCAGTCATGTAAATGTGCCATTTATAACGACAATGACTGTCATATATAAGCTTTAGATGTTTCTATGACACTAAGAAACATATGATGATAAAGATTATAAGAAATGGCTGTATATGATGATAATGAAGTATATTTAAACGAAATGTACATACTCCATATATAGTATTTAGTATGTTATATACAACTGGTGTTTGTCTATATAGTACAAAAAGTGCATGGGAATAACTTGAGGTGAATTTCCTGAGCCCTGCAAAGTACTGTGATTGTATAGAACACATTTATATCAGATAAATAAAATGGATTGAAGATACACACCTGCCTAAATTCTATAACCTATACTCACGGGACCTTATGAGTGATGACTATAGTATATTACATACGGAGAGTTGGTATGACAGATGAAAGCAAGCAAATTGTCTTGCTCAAGGTAATTCTACATAGTGCTGCCATCTACATGTAGTTAGCGTTTAAACTTGACATATCAGGACATTCTTAGCAACGATTAGTACTCATGAAAAGTAAAATAAAAAGATGAAATTGTATTACCTGGCTAAAACAAGTGCCGCAGAGCGACAGCGCTCAACTGACGTGTACTGTAGCCAGGTATTCTTCTGATAAACTCACTGGCAACCGAATCAAGTGCGCCCTCCTGCCACCACGTTCGCGCTCAGAGCATATATATCTAGGATACTACTAATACAGATCTAAAATCTATGATAGGCTTTGGTATACCTACTGATAGTACAGTAATAAAGATACAGCTGTGTAACTTTAATGACTTCGCTATGTTTTCATGTTATCATGGATATGCGTCGAGCGCGAGCGTAGTGGTGGTAGTGGGGGAGGGGCGGGTGGAAAGGGCTCTAATAGCAAAAGCAGTTCAGTCCTTTGTCCTCTTCTTGAGGGTCAAAAGGTTATCAGACACTTACTCTTCGCACGTCAGCGGAAAGTAGATTTCATGGTCTTTTGAATAAAGTGAAAAAACGGTAGGTCAGCGCTGAAACAAAAAAGTTTTGCACTCGGTCCGTTAGACCATGTCCTCAGAAAATGTCTGACCTTTCCCCAACTGCCCTTTGACCTCCAATTTTGCGCTGGTGATGGGTTTCCTTCCCATCACACTATACATCAAATATTAAGACCATAGGTCGAGCCGTTGAGATTTGTGCCGCAATTCCGTATTTCCTCCTATACCTTAAGTTAAGGGGGAAATATTCCCCCTCCATTGACACATCTTGACATTTGACCCTTGACCCCCAAAATCGACATCCCGAGTCCTTTTCGCGACCCCCCACCCCCCGACGTCCCGAATATCAAGACCGTACGTCGAGCGGTGAAGATTTGTGCCCAACTGTTGACGCACGGACGGACAGACAATCATGCGATTCTACAAGCTGCATCTGACTTCGTCAGCTGAGCTAAAAACTCACAAATTTCATCTCTTGTACAGTAATTCGCCAGTGAAAATCTTGGTATGACATAAAGTTGTGTAATACGAACATGCTTTCCTACCAACCAGTACATAATTCGAGATGCATTCCCATAGGAATTTTTTCAGGGCAAGCTGGGCCATAGCCACTGGGGTAGCTGCCCCACTAGATTTGGGAGCATCATAAAAGCATAAAAGCTCATGTAATAATTGTAGGTAAACCGAAAATTAATGGAATAAATAACAGAACCAAATGAGCATTTACAAAAACAATTACACTAGAAAAAACAGAATTATCCCTTCAGTCTAACCTAGCCTATGTGATTTATTTCATGAAAATTTTGGCCCCTCCTAAGAATTTGCTCAGGTACCTACGGCCCGGGCCAAGACAAGCATTAGAAGCAGACTTGTGAATAAAATTTACATTTTTTACACATACATTGATTATTTTTTGGATAAACCATAGCGGTAGGTGCACAAGTTAAATACACACAAAATAAGTGATAACTTGGAGAGTTATTTGATTGAATATTACAATTTGTGTTTAAAATTGGGCATGTTTACGTGCCATATCCTGAATGTACAGGCTGAAATTTACATAATTTTTTTGCTTAAATTTTTATAGGCGAATGTCGAATAGGCGATAGTGTGGGTACTGCAGGAGATTACTGTGCATGTATATAAGGCTAATGCACAGCTTATCACTTGTATGTTTCCAACAACAATTTGGAAACCTGACTTACGATAGTTGGATGAAGTAGACAGCTCGTGAGTACTGAACTGAGATCGGCACCTCTGACTCCTGACATGTTAGGCATTGTAGCTGAATGGTGTCTGTCACTTTGGTGATGCGCTTCTATCAAGTCAACTTTGTTCTCAACAATGGGCACCTGTTCTCTATGCATGGAACTAGCAGGGAATTCAGATTCCGCTAGTACCGACGTCAACACTTGACGTTTGGCAGCACTTTCTTCATTACGATGAGGTTTAGCACTGCGACTGAAAAAAGTTTCCATTGAGGTTTTTGCGACACGTTTAACTGAGGCTCCTTCAGGCAGGGTGAAGTGGCAGGAGGATGCGCTACAGTGACTCTGTTCTGGGCATGTATCAGGCTTGCAAGCTATGAAGGTTGGATCACAGAGATTGACTTTGCTGTGTGGACAGGAGCAAGTTTGATCACCCGCCAGCTCAGCTAGACTATTAGTACTGACATCGGATGTTGGACTGTCTCTGACAGCTTGTTCGGTAGGTCTCGCACATTTGGTGTCACCTGTCTGTTCGGAGTTTCCATGCTTACGCTTGTGGGGATGGTTCGCACGCGTACGTTTCTGCTGAACCTTGAACACAGCCTGCTGTAGTAGCTCCATATTCACCATGTGTGGTAGAATACCCTGTTGCGTGTATGTGGGTCATATAACAAATATAAACCCATTTCTTATTAAAAAAACTTGAAAGAAATTACTAACAGCATTGCCTACTGGTTGATTCCTACTTTTCTATGAAATAAACTATGATGATAACTATTATGAAATAACCTACCTCAGTTGGATTAAGCCAGTGTGCTTCTGCGCCTTCGCTTTCCATCATACAAGACATAACCACTCGAGTTATTGCTTCATTTATTCGTTCATGATCATCTAACTGAGGCTAGAGGAAAATGAAGAAGGATCAAACACGAGTTACTTTTATAATAATTATAATATACGAATGAAGAATTTTGAAAAATAATGTTAAAATTGTCATATATCCATGCAATTTACAAATAGGTTTGACGAAATGTCATTGAACCTTCTGCGGCATATTAATGATACGAGTGAAGATCGTAATAATGCATGTCAAGTGTCACTGCTTTACAACTTACCATATCTACCCAGAAATTTACACTTATGGAAGTTTCAAGATTCTCCACTAGATGCCACCAGTGTCTAGGTACAAGCAGCACATCTCCAGGGTGAAGAGTCACAATATGAGGGCTAGCATCCTGAAAGAATTTCAAACAAAAACATCTCTCTAAAATTCAAAGTAAAAGAAAGTTCGTTTTCTAAAACACGACGAAGCTTGGGTCACATAGAACTATCCATGTAGAAGATTTTCCACACATGTAAAGTTTATGTATTGGACGACAGATAATGTTCCAAACGTGAAAAATAGAAACGTGAAAAACGTGGAAACGTGGAACGTGGAAACGTGAAAAATAGATGAAAAAGCTATAAATTACCAGTAATAGAATAATATAATGACATAAATGTGGGCGAATTAACAGAGTAATATTAACGTCAGTTTACCTTTAGCAAAGCACAGTTTTGGGAGTCAGTTGAAAAGTTCTCACTGCAAAATATACTTGACTCTTCATAAGGAATCCTGATTGGCTTGAGCCTCTCCGTGTCATCAGGAGGAAACAAAGTCCAACATTTTCTATTAAAAAATTGAAATTTATATTGCCTTACAACACGTTATGTACCATCGAATTACCAAAATAGTCAACAGCTTTTGATAAAATCATGTTAGAATCTTTCCACAATATATGGCCCCATACAGTTACATGTACCAAATGCTGAGAAATTAAACATGTAGTAGAAAAAGTAGAAATGACAACAACACAGAAGTTAGAATTTAAATAATCAACACAACAATAAGACCTGGTAATACTGTTGCAGACCTTCCGTAGAGCTGTGCAACTAAGTTGCATCCATATGAGTCATAGTGACAGGGGGTGTATGCACCTTTGGTTCCTAACCACAGGGTCGTGTCTTTCCCATGACTTTCCTTAAATCCAAACACAGACCAGTCCACAGCCTAAAAAGTTGCAGTCAGATAATTTCATACAGATTAAGATAACATTATTTATTTATTAGCACATTATGTGTAATCAAGTCAGGTTATTCCTAGAAATTTTTCTACAGGTTAAAGCTATAACACAAACTGGAAGTACACGAAAAGTTAAATTTAAAATTAACAAAAAACAACCATTTATAAATCATCTTGCATTCACTATATTGAGAATATATACATAATTTATACCTCGACTTCTTCTGATGTTTTTCCAAAAACGTCAGTGAAGTACCTGTAATCAATATAGGCCCAGTAGACTTTGCTATTGAACCCAAACAGGGGATTGATTGTGCTAGCATTCCCTTCACTCCACTCAATAACATCTTGTACTGTGGCTTGAATATACATGCAGTCTGTTTCAAACTGTGTTCCTAGGTAACAAAATAATACAATTAGGAAATTATTATTCTAATACAATATGTGACTGAGTATTATTACATTTGTTTTTTAATGTTTAAAATTTGACAATTAAAATAAATTGTCATTGGAACCTAGTGAAACTTGTTTTCTCTTTTGATTTGAAATGTAGTTTCTCCATATTATTTTCACTGTAGCATGTAATGTCATAACCTCATAATGAATTAATATTCTTTATAGACAATTGCTTACATAGTCATTATAGTTCCTTGGACCAAGGAGCTAAATATAACAAGGAGAGGAAGCGCCGCCATATCTGGCCCAAATTTGGGTTCGGCAGAGACCCAAGAACAGATTAGTGTTCTATTGTCTCTGGGTTCGGTCTGCACAGCCGTTTCAGCGTTTCAGCTGATTATGGTCCATAGATGGCGCCCTTGAGGCATAAAGCACACAGCCAATCTGCTTCCTCTGCTTGTTATATTTAGCTCCTTGCCTTGGACTACCTTGTAACCTTTATGAGGTAGTCCAAGAAACTGTAGTTAAGGGACAGAGTTTAATATATCATTACATCAGGAGTGAATAATACTCGATCTATTATTATACTAGATAATGATAGATCTATTATCATTTCACTCCTGATTACATGTATGTAGTATACATGGGCCCACACAGCATAAATAACACATTGCCTTTCAAAACAGAAAGGCCCTGCCTGCTACTACTAATACCACTCCCACTGCTACTGGTATACATGTGTAGCCTATGGTAAAAGTTAAAAAACACATTCTGAGATTTACATTATCACTCATGGAACTGTTCATGTCTGCTTTCTCCACACTAAACCTACAACTTTTTATCAAATTTATCATTGCTAAGTAAAGATTGGCATTCCATCTTGCTTAATAAAGCCTGTTCATAGCACTCGATCCCGGGGCGGGGGGGCACTCCATATATATTGCATGGTAGGTAACTACCGGGTAGGTATGTGCCGCGGGAGAGACCCCCATTTTCAACCCTAAACATCCGTTCCATTGCATCGCATTTTTAAGAATATCTCGTTCCAGAGCATCACAAGTTTAGTTACCATGCAGATCTTACATTTTTGCCGTTCCTGAGACCCTAGTTTTTAACATTTCCGTTCCAGTGCATCGTACTTCAGAATACGTTGAAGCCGGGTCGTGAAGGCATGCATGCAACACATGCGCATATGGATGGATGAAGCATCCCACATTCAACAAACATTAGTTCCAGAGACGCCCATTTTCAGGTCTGAGTTTGTTCCAGAGCCCCCCATTTTTGACTTCGCAGTGGCACATACCTACCATAATGTGGGGCAGTGGCGCAGCGGCAGTTAATGTAAGCGGGCTATAGTACTAGAGCTACTATTTGATATGGTTAGGGTTAGGGTTAGGGTTAGGGTTAGGGAGTAGGCGTAGGTGACTCCCTAGACTTGTTAGTGGAGTAGGCGAGGTACGGTCCAGCATATTAGATAGTACCAGGGTGTTCCCGTATACCGGACCGTACCCAGGGTACGTTCCGGCCACAGGCACTTGAAGCATTTCAACTGTAAACACACGCCGACGCCATTGCGCGCACACTGACACATAAATATAGAGTCTCTATATTTATGT
>NW_014577539.1:22892-32013 GCF_000485595.1 Priapulus caudatus | reverse complement strand
CCAGCGCTGCATACTGTCGTAGGACGTTCCCGCGGTCGCGTGCGCCTTGCCGCGGAACTGCGCGAAAGATCTGCGCTTCAGCGCAATTGGGATCAACATCTCCTTTCGGCAACGCTTCTCTAGTATCCCGTCTCATCTGGACTTGTTAGTGGAGTAGGCGAGGTACGGTCCAGCATATTAGATAGTACCAGGGTGTTCCGGTATACCGGACCGTACCCAGGGGGACATAGACCCTCTCAGCGCCACTGCCGGTAGCAATGGTTCATCATGGATACAAAGAGGGTATACATTGTGACCATGACCTCGTGAAGCAGGAGGATAAACGAATAACAACAACAATAAGCGCTGACCACAATTCGTTTCCGCAAATGTGTGAAATGTGCAAATGTGCAAATGTGGACAGCTCTTATATCCTTGACCTTGGGCCGGTAGCACTGGTAATATTACTTATTACTATTAGTGTTAGTGTTATACCTTGGCCCACCAGTCATCACGCATTATTACCTCGGTGCCTATGATCTCTCATCCCAATACGAACTCTGAAATGCTTTTCGCGTAGCATGGACGCTAATGCTGTTGGGTCCCACCTTCGAGCTTTCCACCTATCAATAACACCGCAAAAAACGGTTGGCTCTATAACTGAGAATATGTCCATTTGGCAAAATAATCTAAACTAAACATAATACGCGATTCCTGTACCAGCAGGTAAACTGTGAATGTTATTTCTATTCATAGTTCTAGATTCCCCCACTACGTGGCGCGCGTGATACGGTGAGCCGGTGCTGCCACCTCTCCACCGAAAACGGCATAATCTCCAACTATGCAAGAGATTCTCACCTGTATTTTACCAACGACCCACTTAGCTTCGTCATTGGGTGCGACGACCATAAAGCGATGACACTCTCCATGACTTTATGGTCATTGGTGGTGGGGTGTATATGCTCCCTCGGATAATTTTTGTAGAGAAATAATATTTAATGACATAATTTATTGCCTTCTAGGCACTAATATAATAATACTAATATAAATATATCAACATAGCACCTACTTTTTATTTCATGCATGTTCGTTGACAGATGAATTAACCTAGGTGTCACTAGGTCAACTAATTACTGCTTTCAAGCTATTGACCGTGCATATGTCTCTTTGTTAGGGGAGTTTGGAAAAGGTCGCCTAGAAAAATGTCAAGAGTATTCTATTAAACAACATAGTTTCTTGCATTCGAGGCAACAAAACCCGTCACCAAAACGACTTATCACAAATACCAGTTTTGGTAATAAATTAAGTAAACAAATGAAAAAAACTTGTCGCGAGGTAAAGTGCTTTAAAACTTTTGAGCGTGCAGACCACTGATCTCTATAATATAATCTTATTATATTAATCGATTATATTATAGAGATCAGTGGTGCAGACCTGAGAGCTATATAGTATCATGAGAATGCTAAAGCGCAAGTAATATGTACACGTAATCCTTGCATGAAGACCGTATACCGGCCTGTTGATTTTTTGGCTCATACGGGAGAGTTTAAACGCGAAATTTTGTTGTGTGTCAATTTAATAAGTATTTTAGTTATTATTTTCTAACGCAATAACTCCAAAGTGCACAATTAATCCACACTCTTGGACTCGGAGCACATGCACAGAATACTCATGAACTTTTCGCGACTCAATGGAACTCCAAATTCCGCGACTTTAAAAATTAAATCGGTATTAAATGAAACAACGAAAAACAAATTAATATTTAGCAGAAGCTATGAGAATGTCCGAACGGTTATATATATGTGGGCAGGCTAGGTTATGACCGTATATGTAACTAGGGCAGGCTAGGACGAGGCAGACTAGATCTTTTTTATAGGGGTAGCATAATGTATAGGAGAATCACAGTAAGCGAGCCTATTAGATGTAAACGGAGTAAAGCCTCGACTGAACAAAGAAACGCCTGCTGTGTGTACACGGAAGGCAAACAAACAGCAAGCTGCAATTACTACCTCACGCACGAGCTGTACGAACAATGCTACGTTCTTAGGCTTTCCACGCATTACTACTATATATTACTAATACTATACTAGTATTTGCGACCCAGGAATCGCCGGACGAGGGTCGACTGACGAGACATCCCTTAAGCGAATTAAGGTAGATGGGGGATCCACACAAACACAGTTATTTAAAACCCATCACCAAAATTTCCAAATTGAATATAACTATTCGACGTTACACTCAAAGCAGTGACGAAATGTGTGTATACACCTCCGTATAAAAATGTTTACCTAGCAAATGCTTGAATAAAATTAATACTATGTTACCAGGGCCCTCTGCATACTGAGTTTAGAAACGCAAGGCCAATATAAACCGCAGGGGCCATAGCCTGAGCATTTCTTAGTGAATTGCACGCTCGATGGTTTCACGGATGGTTATTCATGATATTTTTCACTAAGAATCATTAAAGTGAGACTTGTGGATGCATTTTTACATGTCAAGCTGCGGCGACGATATGGGTATGGCTCTTTGAAGTATAATTTCAACCCAATACTATTTAATATAGCAGATACTGGGAAAGCGCGCGCATATCTCTCACTACGCTGCAGGAAAAGTTGGTACGACTAATCAGTAATGGGAGATTTAGTCAGGCAGAAAATTTTCATTGCAAGCTACTGTTGGGTATGTACTCTTAAAATTACAGTATGCAGTCAAGAGCGTGTATAACATGACTGTTGCCGGAGACTAAAAAATCTTTGCTCAGCGCAAACATTAATTTTCTCGACCCTCTCCCTCCCGGATAACCGTTTGGCGACCTAGCTGCGACTCCTAATAACAATGAACCATGTCACGGTACAGCAGGCGGAAAAATTAGGGAAGTTCGTATACCTTATAAACTCCCTACGGGAAATTTATAATCGAAAAATTATCGATACGAAAATTCAGGGAGAACTGGCGCTCTTATAATTATCAATGTGCGACATTGGAATATTTTTTTATTAAAATACGCGTTCTCTGCATCTTATGTATAGGCCCTACATGATTGATTTCAATGAAATAAAATATTTGGCTGAAGCTGGCCTGCCCTATCGCAGATCAAACGATATGCTACAATATATGAGAATTCGGGAAGATTGGGCGTCTCATAATTATGCGCATAATCATAATCATAATCATAATCATTAATCACGCTGGAATAATAGGTCCGTAACCTGAACAACTTCCTTGGCGGGGGCAGCAGAAGTTCGTGACCTACAAATTTCTCGAAAGTCTCGGGGTTACTCGATTCCCCCCCCCCTAGAGATCACGACGAGGGATGCATGGTCGACTTTGTTATTCCGCCAGCTGCATCTGACCTGGCTTGTTATTAAGCTTACCGGGTTTACCTGGGTTACCTGGCTTACACACACCGCCATATTGACACTGCGCAAAGCACATCCGGTGATTCAAATTAAACCCACTATACCAGCTAGGGGACGGCTACACCTGTTACCGCCGTACGACCGCGATGACCTCTTTATAGTATATAATAGTGCCAGAGCATATATACCAAAAGCTGATTTAGATGCTGCTCATATATATCTTGATGATATGTAATTTATGAAGGATCCTCGTTATAAACTGTGCGGCGGAGAATGGGCGTTAAATGACGATTCATCACATTTATGTGCTAGTAGTGCCTATATGTGTTAGTATGTGCGAACATATCAGGAGTGTATAATATAGACTATACACCTAAGAACATAATGCATACACGAGTTTCAACATTGTAATCAAAACAGCATTGTGTAGTGTACATATTTATGACGATACGCAATAAAATTTCCACATGTCTATACATCGATGTTGATAAATATTGCGTGCATGCTATTTCAATCATGTTATATTATAATGCACGTTATCTACGCACTTATACGATATACGCAACATACGTACAATATATAGAACCATAGGGCGATATATGTCATTGGCAGAATATGTAGGAAGACGACATCGCTAAAATAATAATTAGTGGTCTAAAATGACATTTAATTAAAATGCCCACATAAAGGCTGTAAATTTACAGGCGTACATATGTATTTCATCAACTTTATTTTTTATGTTTGAACTCTTTATATCTCATTGTAACAGGTATTTTGTATTAAATTGTATTGATAGACTCCTGATTGTAACATATACAATACAAGTATAATGAGTAGTCTATCAGTTCATATATGCTTCAATTATGCATACAATTAAACCTTAAATAACAAATTACATATAGCTTGACTGATGCAGGACGTAAGTGATACTCACTTCAAGACTTGTCACGTCACATATATACGGTTTGGTCGCATGGCATATGATATACAACTTACTCGCTCGCCTATAAGAAACCGGAGTTAAATAGACGTCATCGGGGAGCCTCATGTAAGACACAGATAACTAGATACAGACCTTGCAACTTGGATTATTTCGTAGGATTCACAAGATTAGAATGAAGCCGAATGCACCATATATGCCAAGTATAACGCAAGGATAACAAGCACATGGGGCTGTCTCTCTCTCTCTCTCTCTCTCTCTCTCTCTTCTCTCTCTCTCTCTCTCTCTCTCTCTCCTCTCTCTCTCTCTCTCTCTTTCTCTCTCTCTCTCTCTCTCTCTCTCTCTCTCTCTCTTTCTCTCTCTCTTTCTCTCTCTCTCTCTCTCTCTCTCTCTCTCTCCTCTCTCTTTCTCTCTCTCTCTCCTCTCTCTCTCTCTCTCTCATTATATTATATAGCTATGGTTAAATTAGACATTAGGCATTTGAATTCGGGTTTGTCCATACGCGTAATTATTATGTTGAAAGTTTTACATTGTATCACTGCGAATTAGTGAACAGAGCTCTAATAACATTATGTACGCTTACATAATAAAATGTTTACAGTAAATGTAATCGGCAGGATCAAAGGAAAGTTCTAAACTATATGCTGCACGAGCATGCCTGAAACGAATAACGACTCGTAACAGTAGATTAATTACAAATGACATCACCGAGGTTTGTAATCAAACAACCTTCTTTGAATCATACCTTTCTTTGGATCAACCTTCTTTGATTCATGACCCATCTCACGTTCCCTCATAGCGATTACCGTTAAGAATGAAGCATTATGTTCCACATACCCTTTTCACTCGCTTTCATATTTGAATTAGAACACACCCATGCAGTACACAAAACACTATTGCGTGCAATATAAATGAATCAATACCTATTGGCGATAGCGCTTAATTATTATACAAAATAGGATTTGCTTGTGAGGGTGTAAAAAGTGTACATTTATTAGAATATATCAAGAGCAGATAAAGAAGGATAGATATCCTTCTTTATACGCTCTTGAATATATCCTGCTAAATACGAATGTACTTCATATTCACCCGGGAGCTCATACATATAGGAAGATTAATCATTTTTAATGTTATTTCTTAAATAATGTTGGCAGCATATCACAGAGCTATACATCAAGCTTCTGAATCCAGCTCTTGATTGGCCGCCATATCGTTCTCAATCTCCTCCGGAGAGCGCAGATCGATGGCAAACTTCTTCGTAACTCTACTGGACTTCTTACTAGCGCACTGTTTGCCGAACTCCTTGAACGCCAACGCCAGAGAGAAGGCCAGGCGACGAGCACTGGCTCGACTCGAACACACGTACGCGTGACACTCAAACTTCGGCTCCGTGCCGCTGTCAGTCCGCACTACGATCATGGCGAACACGCGCGTGTATCGGACATCCTGCACACCGTACGATATCGAGTCGATGCAACGGAGGCCGCTCGCGAAGTTTTTGTTCCTGTTTTCGGGGACCTCCGTCGAGTGCACGCCCTTATCCGAGACGTGCAGCTGGAGTTCGGGTAGCGTATCGCCCTCCTTGTGTTTGCGCGTAGCGTCGATGAGTTCGTCGACAGGTTTGCGTGTGTGGCCGACGCCCCATAGTCCCTGCGTCGGTCGCCAGCCGAGATAGCGAACGTGGAAAAGCTGCGGAAGTGAGTCGACCATCACTTCCGGCGGGAGCGGACGCGTTGGTTTTTTCACGACAACAGCGTTCTCCTCGTCGGGCACTGTCTTCTTGCTCGTCTCCTTCTCTTTCAATGCAAGCTTCTTTAATAGTTTTAGCGGCGAATTGTCTTTCTTCTCATTGCCAGCGGAACCACGCGATGCGGCGTCGATCGTGACTTGGGAGTCCGCCATGCTAGGCACGTCACCGCGCGTGCGGAACAAAGTAAAACCCACTGAGAACCTCGTAGTTTGTACCTATAGACGCACGGGTCGAGCCACTCGAGATTCGATCTCTGTGTGAGCGCGAGTGTTTGTGTCTCTCTCCGTGTGTGCGCGCATGAACTGCCGTCTACAATGGAGTCTTCTCACAAGCGAATTTGCTTTTCTCTCGCTGGTACGCGCCACCGCGACCTGTCGCGGATAATACACCTAAATTGGGGCTCTTTCGGTGAAAAGTCGCAGTAGCTGTAATGCTGGGTCTCGCTTGAACGCCAGGAAACGGTTATGCATAGACGATCAGCGGCACAGCTGCGTCGTGGGCGAGGTATCGCTGAGCTGCGCTGCGTCTATTCGCACTCGAGTGCGTGTGCACCTGCTGATGGTGGGTAGTCACACCTGCACAACAAAAATACGCAAGTGTGAATGAATCATGCTGTATGTGCTCTCGCTAGCATCGACCTAGCAGTAGATCAGGAATGTATAATATAATATGTATATATATATATATTATCAGGAGCGTATAATGACATTATACGCTCCTGTATATTTGTCATTATACGCTCCTGATATTATATATATGTGTGTGTGTGTGTGTGTGTGTGTGTGTGTGTGTGTGTGTGTGTGTGTGTGTGTGTGTGTGTGTGTGTGTGTGTGTGTGTGTGTGTGTGTGTGTGCGCGTGCGTGTCCGTGTGCGTGTGTGTAGTGCTATCGTCGACATATATTGGATTTGACAGATATATAGCCTGATATATCTGTAATGCGGAATTTTACAAACATGTATAATTTCTTAATTTCTAAAATTAATCACACATGCTAAGGGAAGGGGGTGGGGGCTCGAATGCGTGATCGGGAATTTCCTGTGCGTGCCGTACGCGCATTAAAGACTAACTCCCTCTCTCTCGCGCATTCGGTCTTCCGCTCCATGCACTCCTCCCTCTCTCCCTCCCCCTCCTCGATCCCTCTCTCCCTCCCCCTCCTTTGCTCTCCCGCTCTCTCACTCCATTCTCTTTCTCCCGCTCTTGTTCCCTCTTCCTATCCCCCCCTGCTCCCGTGCTCTCTCTCCCCTTCTCTCTCGCATTCCCGCTTCCTCCCCTCGCTCTATACCATTCTCGCTTCCGCTTCTCACGCATATATTCTATCTCTTCTTTGACCCCCTCTCTCTCTAGATCAATGGTAGTTTGGGAGCTCCTTCCGTAGTGCTTGCTCCCTTGCTCTCTTCCGCGCTCTCTCACACGTACACTCTTTCTCTTTCTTTCTCGGCCAATCTCTCTATATATATAGTGCTATCTCTCTGTTCCACAACCAAGGCACAGTCAGAAGATTAAGTTAAATGATATCTTACCGCTGTCATCACTATTCCGCCCCAGTTCTGCGACGCATGTCAGGTATGTGTATATAGGATTATTATAGCCACAGGTATATAGCCACGCCAGGTATGCTCGCAGGTAAGTCTATCGCCGTACGTACGTCATGAGCCCTAGGCATCAGAGAGCAAACACAAACACACGCACAGCGGGCAGCAGCTTGTCGCTTACAGGTTCGATCTCACATGCCAACTGTATAGATTTTGACACGGTTGTTACCGCAGCAACAGATAGCGCGACACAACGCTAGCACATCGCAACGCCAATGGGGAATAGGCGTGCATATAGTCGTTCGGAGACACAGTGACACAACAACGGCGGTCGGTGCCGGGAGAATGCTTACAGGGTTACAACGATGCCACTATATACACGTAACGCCAGGTTGTTTGTTTCCAGAGCACGGGGTCAGCGGTGGTGACATGCCTAGCCGAGCATGCGTGTGGTTACAGCTAGCATCGCTCCACTAAGCAGACACACTGCTAGGGGGAGCTAGCAACCGTGACGGCGCCGTGTCGGGAAAGCGAGCAGCAGAGGAGAGGGGGGGGGGGGTGTAGAGGGGCAAGCTGGTGCGTACGTCCGCCTTGAGCACCTGCACGAATTATAATCAGCAGTGTATAATACTAGATATTATACACTATTATAATACAGTACACTATACACTATTACTTTTATTATACATTATACACTATTACTATTATTATACACTATACACTATTACTATTATTATACACTATACACTATTACTATTATTATACACTATACACTATTACTATTATTATACACTATTACTATTATTATACACTATACACTATTACTATTATTATACACTATACACTATTATTATTATTATACACTCCTGATATAATCATGTTGACTTAACTTGCGTAGGCCGCTAGTGCTGTGGGCGCATAAAATCGTTGCTATGGTATAATGCAATGCTTTATATAAACTCCGGTAACGATCACACAACGTAAGATCTATTAGCTGTGTCAGTTAATTGGGGTCAGGCATAGATTCTCCAGTTGTCGTTCCTCATTTATGGTTTAATAACCGCGAAAATAGCAGCGCAGCCGGTTTCGATGTGATGGGATTAAGGCTACGCGCTCCATCCCGACAAAACACACACGTACTCAGGATACCGGTACAGCAAAGATTTGATAATACAATCAAACCACTTGTTGGGTGTATAGTTGCTAGTTAAATCGTTAACGACTGTAGAAATAAAATATCCTGACATTTTTCTATTATTATACGATATAGAGATGGCTTGAACGATCGTACTATTTTATCTACGGAAGTAGACCTACTTGTCGAAATAATTGAATGAAATGCGGGTGCGTGCGTGCGTGTAACACGTGCAACTAGGTTAAATTAAATTGGATTAAGAGCTGCTTAGACCAGAATTAATGATTTCGGAATTGCAACCGGTTAGGTGTAGCATCCCTTTATGACAAATCCGTCATCGGGGTTTGTATTTCTGATTAATATTGTGCGCTAACTTGTGGCAGAGTGGGCAATGAATATAGATCGATAGCGCCATCTATGAGCGT
>NW_014577539.1:16719-22867 GCF_000485595.1 Priapulus caudatus | reverse complement strand
CGACGTGTTAGCAGCCCCCGGGCACGCTGGTGCGTACGTCCGCCCTTGAGCACTGCACGAATTATATCAGTCAGATGATAATACATAGATATTATACACATTTATTATACAGCCTACACCCATACACTGATTACATATATACATATACTACATCTTATACACTATTACCTTATATTATTATAAACTATACACTATTACTATTATTATAACTATAGGCACTATACTATTATTATAACATGATACACTATTACTATTATTATACACTATATACACTGATTACTATTATTATACACTATACACTTATTACGTATTTATTATCAACACTATAGACTATATTATATCACTATTATTTATTATACACTATACACTGATTACTATTATTACACTATACACTTATATTTACTATAGTATACACTATACACTATTATACTATTATTATACACTAATACAATATGTACTATTATTATTATCACTATACACTATTACTTATTATTATACACTATACACTATTGAACTATTATTATACACTTATACATATTTACTATTATTTACACTATACACTATTACTATTAGATTATTACACTATGACACTATTACTATTATTATACACTTATACACTATTACTGATTATTATCACACGTATACACTATTATATTATTATACACTCCTGATATAATCATGTTTGACTTACTTGCGTAGCGCCGCTAGTGCTGGGGCCGCATTAAATCCGTTGCTATGCGTTATCAATACGCAATGCTCTTTATATAAACTCGGTAACGCATCACACAACACAGTAAGATCTATTAGCTGTGTCAGTTAATTGGGGCTTCAGGCATAAGATTCTCCAGTTGTCAGTTCCTCTTTGATGGTTTAATAACCGCGAAATTTAGCAACGCCAGCCGCGTGTTCAATGTGATGGGATTAAGGCCACTACACGCTCTCATCCCGACAAAACACACACGTACTCAGGCTACCGGTACAGCAAAGATTTGAGAATACAATCAAACCACTTGTTGGGTGTATAGTTGCTAGTTAAATCGTTAACGACTGTAGAAATAAAATATCCTGACATTTTTCTATTATTATACGATATAGAGATGGCTTGAACGATCGTACTATTTTATCTACGGAAGTAGACCTACTTGTCGAAATAATTGAATGAAATGCGGGTGCGTGCGTGCGTGTAACACGTGCAACTAGGTTAAATTAAATTGGATTAAGAGCTGTTTAGACCAGAATTAATGATTTCGGAATTGCAACCGGTAAGGTGTAGCATCCCTTTATGACAAATCCGTCATCGGGGTTTATATTTCTGATTCATATTGTGCGCTAACTTATAGCAGAGTGGGCAATGAATATTATAGATCGATAGCGCCATCTATGAGCGTGCGCCGTTAACAAAGGAAACAATTCAACCCAGTTAATATCACCCAGTTATAATATTTCGTTATTGGCGGATATTGACCATGAGTGAACCGATGATAGTATAGGCGAAATCTGGAAAATTAGACGATACATGATTATTGATGTGAAACATTGTGATAGACATTTTGCACATTCTGCACCGATATAAAACGATTAATGTACGTGCAGATGGCGCTCGTGCGTCGGTCGCCGTTGACTGCCAAGAGAATTTTCTTCGGCCGTTCTCATACGTTCAAACTAGTCGCGGGCGGGCCGACGGCACGTGTGCATGGTAAAATCTGATCTACATGCTCTACTTTGCTCGCAGCATCGCGCCCTGGGTTTCCCGCTATGCCGATATGAATGTACATACAGATGGCGCTCGTGCGTCGGTCACCGTTGCCTGCCAAGAGAATTTTCTTCGGCCGTTCTCATACGTTTAAACTAGTCGCGGGCGGGCCGACGGCACGTGTGCATGGTAAAATCTGATCTACATGCTCTACTTTGCTCGCAGCATCGCGCCACGATTCCCAGCTATGCTAATAATGTACATGAAAATGGCGCCCCGACGCCCGTCGCCGTTGACTGCCAAGAGAATTTTCGTCGGCCGTTCTTATACGTTCAAACCGAAGCCGGACAGGCTGACAGCACGTGTGCTTGGTAAAATTCGGTCTATAATATTCACTTTGCTCGCAGCATCACGCCACGATTCCCAGCCATGCTAATGTATGGGCAAATGGCGCTGCGACGTCGGTCGCCGTTGACTGCCAAGATAATTTTCTTCGGCTGTTCTTATACGTTTAAACCGGAGCCGGGCAGGCTGACAGCCCGTGTGCTTTGTAAAACCCGGTCTATGCTATTCACTTTGCTCGCAGCATCACGCCCCGGGTTCCCCGCTATGCCGATATCAATGTACGTGCAGATGGCGCTCGTGTGTCGGTCACCGTTGACTGCCAAGATAGATTTCTTTGGCCGTTCGCATACGTTCAAACTAGTGGCGCATGTCAAGTAACTATTATTTCCGGCGGCAAACATTGAGAATGCGCTCCATGCACACAGCTATGTCACGATGCACACACAGCTATACGCCCAGTCTCACACATTCACCACGGCGTTCACGTGTCTGTTAGATCACACGTGGTGATCTCCGTGGTAGGACCATAGATATAATATACTAGTTATAGACTCTATATAGCGTCTCTACATATTTCTATATGGGTAGGATCGAGTTAAGCCGTGACACTAAACGTTGGAAAACTGTCATATGGATGAAAACCGATACGTCGACGAACAACTATTATAATACTAGTAATAATACGTCTGATCTTAGGCTAGGCATGTTATTTTTTCAGAGAGATATCAATTTTATTGTAATTGATGTATATGTGTATCATTTCACGCGAGTATATCAATAGCAGAGAAAATGATGAGTATGGTATTTATGAGTTTTAATGATTAATTTCTGACATAACACTTAATTAACAAGCTATTTCATACTCCTACTTCCGAAAACTGGTGTGCTAATCTAACAACCAGACAATTAATCAATCAATCAATCAATCAATCAATCGATCAATCAATCAAGCAATATATATATATGTGGCTCACGTGTATGAATTTTAATTCAACATTTTTTTAACACAAGCCTTAATTAATATAACAGAATCTAATTTCATACGTGAACATTTATTTATGCAGATAAATGCATTAGTGATGCATTAGTCTATAGACGTGAACTACGCGCATAATGCAAACGTCATTAAAGCCTGGCGCACACGTAAGTAATTTTACTCAAGTAAAATGATGCATAGGCCTACGTCAAAATACTCACGTGTGCGCCGGATTTTCGTTGAGTTTTTTGACGCATGCATTAAGAAACTCAATATCAAACATGTTTGATAATTTTTGACTCATGCGTCAAAATACTCAACGTGTGCGCGCTAGCTGCGTACATTTATTCAACACTGGTAGGCCTACTCACAGCGCATGCGTTTAAATCATTTTAAAGACGACTGCGCCCAGTATTGGCTGCGCACAGTCACGTGATCTACATTACCACTTATACCTTGAGTAATTTTACTCACGTGTGCGGCGGACGCTGAAAATATTTTGCACGAGTATTTTGACTCATGCATCATTTTACTTGAGTAAAATTACTCACGTGTGCGCCGGGCTTAACAAACGCATCCACATTGTTTCTTTAAAATCTATAAAAAAAATATGTCAAATATACTAAAAAAAATATAATCAAATATTAGATGACAGACGTCACATGATAGCTATTTCAGCATCTAACTATGAAAAAACAAACTATGAACTATATTTATAACAAGTAAGGCATCACGTGTTTTTAGTCCGAGTTAAGAGTATGGAATTAGTAGTGAAGGGGCGAGAACATGAAATGACACACAGAACGCGAGTGAGTATTTACGTGAGAGAGAGAGAGAGTGAGAGATAGAGAGAGGGAAAGGAAGGAGCACAGTACATAGCAGGAAAAGACGAGAGGATGGTTCTCATTAGTTGGCTAGAAGCTTCCTCGCGATATGGGCAGTGATGGCTAAGGCACCACCCGTGATAAAACGCACGAAATTGTCGCCAATAAGCGATCCCATCGCGTACAACCCCGGCTCGTGCACGCTCTCGTGCGTCACCATGTCAACGTCGATCGGGTTTCGCTTCGGGCAGATCGGCTCGTCAGGTTTAACGCCGAGGTTGCGGCACTCGCCCTGCATGCAGCGCAGGTTGGGCCGCGAACCTATCAGTACGATCACGTGTGACACCTTCACGGTGTTATACGAACCACTCCTCGTCGAACGCAGCACGACGCGAGCGTCGGGTCTGATGCTGTGCACACTATGCTGCGCTAGCGGAACATACCCGCACACGGAGTCTCCCCCACCCTTCATCATCACCAGCACGCGATGATACTCGCCGTAGACCTTCGCAGGGAGTCGGTTGACGATGAGCTGGGGATCGGTGGCGGCCCGTCGGAACGCGTGCACGACGGGGACGCCATGTTTAGCTGCGGCGATGACGGCGTCGGCAGCACACAGCCCTGCTCCGACGATCATCACCGGATCGGAAACGTGAGTGAGTTTTCCCGACGACAGCAGTCTCTCAGCGTCACGCATCGAGTGAAGAACGAACGGCAGGTGCTCGCCCGGAGCGCGTAGTCGGTTCGGTAAACCGTCGCCGCCAGTCGCAAGTACAACGTCTCGAGCGCGGTAGCAGAAACGCTCGTAGCGCACCGCACCGCTCTCGCTCAGCCCGCACTGCGCATGCCCGCTGACCTCCCAGATTCGGTCGCCGGATGCTAGGTCACCGCCGGTTTCCGGTTCTCCGTTCTCACGATTGCAGACGACGTCGCGGCGGTTGTGGAGACGCGCGACGGATGTGACGGTGCAGTCGTTGCGGAAGTACGTCTCCAGGTGGCGACTCTTGACGAAGTGCTGGTAGTAGTCCCTGACGTCACGCACCGACACTCGGCTGCCGCGGCATGTAGCGTGACTCGCTGTTAGCGGTATCCCATCGCTGCTAAGAGAACGATGGTGGGGTTCAATCGGTGTAGCCAAGACCATGTAAATTATGACATATCATGCAGTTTTAGTATCAAAATGTAAAAGTATAGCGTATAAAAGTATAAAATATAAAGTATATATATATATATATATATATATAGATTCCAATGGTTGTTTATGAACTCGTGTGTCGAGAGTGCTCAATACTACCATGAGTAGAGCAAATATAGATAAAGTTATACGGACACGGTAGAAATTTTGACTTTCTTTATTGCATACAGAACTGTTTCATGTGGAGCGAAAGCTCCACACACTCTTCAGTGCCTAATGCAGAGTTATAGACTCTGTATTAGGCACTGAAGAGTGTGGAGCTTTCGCTCCACACGAAACAGTTCTGTATGCAATAAACAGAGTTAAAATTTCTACCGTGTCCGTATAACTTTATATATATATATATATATATATATATACATATATATTATAACAGTTTATGTGCTCTTTATCTTATGGTAGAATGTACGCAATACGTCAATGCCGCAGTGCCTATCAACTCGCTTGTAACGGAAAGCACGTTCTACTCATCTTATATACGAAACGTGAAAAAGATATCACGCAAAATGATAATCATCTGAGACTACCCAACAACAATCAACCGTAGACTCTCGTATGAAACGCACACACGTACGCACACACGCACGAACGCACGCACGCATGCAATCGCGCGCACACACACATAGGTACATACATGATCTTACACTTGAGAAAAATCTGTCTTGTACACACACGCTTATATGTTCGTTTGAAACTAAAAAACTAACTAATATCTATCGCTATAGTCTAATAGTAATCGAGCATTCTCACATTTTGTAGGTGCTGGCCCAGTCTCGAAAGTTTAATGAAGGAAGTTCCATCCAGTTTGCGAGGCTAAGCGTCAGCATGTCTCCATCTAGCTTCTGCGGACATAAACAGCTCCACGATCATACCTGCTGGTGATGCTTCTCAATGACACGAATATTAAATATTACTAAGGAAGTTAAAAACTCCTGGCGCGTTCACGTTAGAATATAGACCGTACGTCTGCGCTCGTTAAGAGAGGACCGATGGCTGTGTAAATCGTGCAAATAGGTGTATTTGTGAGATACTCTAGCGCGTATATGCACTCGCCTTCTTCTATATATATAGTTATATAAAAATAATATAATTATAGTTATAGTTATACTATATAT
>NW_014577539.1:0-16686 GCF_000485595.1 Priapulus caudatus | reverse complement strand
ACATAAGTTTTAAGAATTTAAACTCCTATTTAAAATTACATTGCCAGCAGGTTATTCTTGTAATAACTAGATTGGGCAGCGAAAACAGGTTTAATGGAGCTGTGTGAAACACGAGTCTTCCACGACCGGGGTCTTTGTGCATGAAACACAACAGCTAATGTTGTTATTGTTTATGCATGTGCTAGCAAGAATAGAGCGTACACGACTTCTTCACACGATTCGTGCCGCTGAGCGGAGCCTCGAGGTCGCTCTGTCTTCCTTAGAGATGGGTTCCGGTGCTACCATTCCCTGGCTAAAATTGGACACGCCGATCGAGATGTGTGAAACGCCGTGCGGCCGGCAGCGGATTCACACTATCTGCGCTACTGCGTAGACATATTAATTACCGACATAACCAAGCTGTTTATTTAGAGTTCTGTTCTAAAAACGGGTAGTATCTGCTAGTGATTTCCGTGTATGAGTGGATTCGAATAGCTAAATTAAGCGCTTATATAAAGGAACGCGAAACGTCTAGAGTTTAGTTCTGTGCATGCGTGTTAATTCGTGCATCGTGCGTTGAAGCCTTCTGTACGTAAGTTCTTCTTAAGCGGTTGGCTTAGGGCTTTGCTAATTACTCTATCTTGATTTACTTTGCTACTTTCTAATCTTGTATCTATCTCTTCTCGAAGATTAATTCTTATATTTCTTAACGTAAAATTTCTTCACATCTGTTGTAAGAGTATTCACTCGCACTAGCTTGTCTTGGCACCTTCTGTACTATCGTGCTAACATATTGTTACAGGATTTTCTTGTAATAAATCTATCTTTCGTGGCACTGTCTTCTCTTGTGTTTTTGTGTTATCGTTTACTTTAGGTTTTAGGGTTATTTTCAGTTAATTTAGGTTAAAATTACGCTACATAAAAACTTTCATGGTTCAATCACCATTAGAAATATTATTAAAAAATGTTTTAAAACTAACGTCTACAGTTTGATTACAACGACGGTGGCGCCACTCAAAGCGCACAATCTGATGAGTTGCGCAAAACCACTTTTCAGCCAAGGGCTACAGACCGAGGGTGTTTCTTATTTATTAATTTAAAAGCAAAAAGATTGTAATATCTTATAAACGACATATAGTTTCAGTTATAATATGGATAAATTTGCCCTAAAATGAATATCGTTCGGTTAAATAGCATTTAGGTATAAATATAATTGCACTTTTGTGATTAGCCCTCGGTCTGTAACGTGCAAAATAAATTGTCAAGTACGGGGTGGCAATATAAACTTTTTCGGGGTGGCAGCACGGTCGCGGGTGTCATGGCGCCGTTCAAATTTCGTTTCAAATTTCGTTCAAATTTCGTAGCGTTGATGTGTAATTAATTATAACAATTAAATTAGGTATCTGGTAACAAATACGTGTGGGTATAGACGATTTGTTATACAGTAAGTACAGTTAATTGTATGCAGTAAAATCCTGGAGTCTACTATCCCTTTAAGTGTTAACATTTCTTACGCACTTTAATGTAAGACGTATCCCACTCGTGTTTCACACAGCTCCATTAAACCTGTTTTTCCTGCCCAAGCTAGTTATTACGAGAATAATCTGCTGGCAATGTAATTTTAAATAGGATTTGTAATAACTAGATTGGGCAGCAAAAACAGGTTTAATAGAGCTGTGTGAAACACGAGTCTTCCACGACCGGGGTCTTTGTGCATGAAACACAACAGCTAATGTTGTTATTGTTTATGCATGTGGTAGCAAGAATAGAGCGTACACGACTTCTTCACACGATTCGTGCCGCTGAGCGGAGCCTCGAGGTCGCTCTGTCTTCCTTAGAGATGGGTTGCGGTGCTACCATTCCCTGGCTAAAATTGGACACGCTGATCGAGATGTGTGAAACACCCTGCGGCCTGCAGCGGATTCACACTATCTGTGCTACCGCGTAGACATATTAATTACCGGCATAACCTTATTTAGAGTTCTGTTCTAAAAACGGGTAGTATCTGCTAGGTTCTTTCTCGGCCAGCCGATTGGCTAACAAAGAGTGATTTCCGTGTATGAGTGGATTCGAATAGCTAAATTAAGCGCTTATATAAAGGAACGCGAAACGTCTAGAGTTTAGTCCTGTGCCTGCGTGTTCGGGTGCCTTCTGTACGTAAGTTCTTCTTAAGCGGTTGGCTTAGGTCTTTGCTTACTCTGTCTTGATTTACTTTGCTACTTTCTACTCTTGTATCTATCTCTTCTCGAAGATTAATTCTTATATTTCTTAACGTGAAATTTCTTCACATCCGTTGTAAAAATAATCACTCGCACTAGCTTGTCTTGGCACCTTCTGTACTATCGTGTTAACCTATTGTTACAGGATTTTCTTGTAATAAATCTTTCGTGGCACTGTCTTCTCTTGTGTTTTTGTGTCATCGTTTACTTTAGGTTCTAGGGTTATTTTCAGTTAATTTAGGTTAAAATTACGCTACATAAAAAGTTTCATGGTTTAATCACCATTAGAAATATTATTAAAAAACGTTTTAAAACTAACGACTACAGTTTGATTACAACGACGGTGGCGCCACTCAAAGCGCGCAATCTGATGATTTGCGTGAAACCACTTTTCAGCCAAGGGCTACAGACCGAGGGTGTTTCTTATTGATTAATTTAAAAGCAAAAGGATTGTAATATCTTATAAACGACATATAGTTTCAGTTATAATATGGATAAATTTGCCCTAAAATGAATATCGTTTGGTTAAATAGCATTTAGGTATAAATATAATTGCACTTTTGTGATTAGCCCTCGGTCTGTAACGTGCAAAATAGATGGTCAAATACGCAACTTTTTCGGGGTGGCAGCATGGTCGCGAGTATCATGGCGCCGTTCAAATTTCGTAGCGTTGATGTGTAATTAATTATAACAATTAAATTAGGTGTCTGTTAACAAATACGTGTGGGTATAGACGATTTGTTATACAGTAAGTACAGTTAATTGTATGCAGTAAAATCCTGGAGTCTACTATCCCTTTAAGTGTTAACATTTCTTACGCACTTTAATGTAAGACGTATCCCACTCGTGTTTCACACAGCTCCATTAAACCTGTTTTTCCTGCCCAAGCTAGTTATTACGAGAATAATCTGCTGGCAATGTAATTTTAAATATGGGTTTGAATTCTTATTTATTGGAGTTGAAACTTATGTAAACTATGCCTGTTTACAATCTATATATATTATTTATTTATTTATATATGGTTTCTTTTCTTTACCCTTCTCTCTCGCATATTTAACGAAATATGTAGTAGCGAGCCTCTGTAAGCTATCTGATATCGCTTACGCGGATGCATTAACTTTCTCACAACGTGCGTTTTCTTCGCTCGCGTAAAATCTGGGAGGAGACCCTTTTAAGACCCTATTTCAATTTCGCAGAGATTTTGCCACGTCAGAGTTTTTTTTGCTGGCCTCAACCACCTCAGTGGTATCAATATGGATATAAGTGGACGGCTGTATTGTGCACAGCGTCCTTGCCGATTGTGACCAGTGCGGCGGATTAAAGATCGCATACTTCGGATTTTTGTCGTGTATAGTGACGCATAAGTGCCCGCTACAATTTTCCGCTGAATTACCTGCCACGCACCGCCAGGTTGGCCCGTTCCCAACACCACGTGCTGGATCTCATGGCCACGAGCATGAACGAAATCGATGTGTGCTCGCCGGTCGATCCCAAGGTCTGCCTCCGGGTGGATGAGCGTGTCAAAGAGCACAGACACTGGATTATTTGACCGTATCAGATCCAAGCTCTCGGACAAATACTCCAAGTCCTGTAAACGGATTGCCAAAACTTTCACTTTTAAATCTAATTGTATGTGAATCGCAATGCAAGTTAAATCATGGAATCGAACAATGTACGAAGAGTTATCAGACACTATAAAAACTCTGATAATATAAAATACTATAAAATTACTATAACTATAAAAGTACTATAAAAGTAGTATAAAAGATATTATAAATGTATTTGATAATGATACTATGGCGGCATAATAACAATACTAAGGAAACAGGCTACGTCATAACGATTAGATTACAGACATTGTGTTGTATCACGCCGTCATAAAACCCATGTTGCAGTTTATTATGAAATGCTACGACGCACAGTTTTAGAGAAATACCTGCTCGATGACAGATAAGTGCATATTCGCTTCCAATTTCGTGTGCAAAAATGAGTCAGGACTTGGGCCTCCGTTGTAGTACGGCCAATTACCGGCAAGAAAATAGGACAAAGTAATTCCTGACGGGCCATTCCCTGAAATAACCACATTTTCCTATAACACATGCTGTAAAAATTAATGTTCTTATTTTTTTTATGGATGTATCATAATCGCATATAAGTTAATTCAGCTATCAAATAACAATCGTGCAGTAGATTAATTAATTGATAACGATTGTTAAACAATTAATTTCATAATTAATTAAATGTCTACTATTATATTAGACTGCTGACAGTGTGTTTCACCACAAATTATATCACGTAATAGCAAGGGTGAATAATGACAAATAAACAAATATTTATCATTATACACTCCTGGCAATATCAAACTATAATACCCACATCACTTACCAATGACCACGACATCCTTGTACTGCGGTTCAGGATGTTTTGTTGTCATATTAGCATTAGCTCTGCATTTCTCACTTGATAGTAATGACTAATAACGACACGGTTGAATCCTTGTGTGATGTGCACTTCGAATGTGTGCTCAACGTAGTCTATACAGCGTAGTCCTAGGAAATGCAAATTTTGGTGAATTACAAGAACCCGGGCGGAATAGTAATTACAAGGTAGAGCACGACCCGACGATGTTTACTTTTCGTTTCCAACAACACAGTTTCTCGTTCAACCTCTGAAAGTAGATGCCATCCTCTTTTGTAGATTGCTGAGACATAAGTCGGTACATCTATTAAGCATATTCAGAATCAAGGATTTACGTCTGCATACATGTTCCCTGGGGAAAATTACGGCAAATGCATCGGCTGGATGAACGTTAAGCGCAGATAAAAAATATTTTTTAAATTGATTTTAATCACACACTGCATGACGGTGTGAACGTTTATTTACCGATATGCGTTAGTGATGAGTGTAAGGCATGTGCGCGCACGTGCAAAATATGAAAAGGAATTCCTACCAGTTTTACGCGTTTGGTAATCTAATCATAAAACTGCTTCATGAATTTCAGCGTTACATAGCCATATATGACATATCTAACGATGTATTCTTTCCTGTAAAAATAACACGTACAAATTAAATACTTAACATTACATATATCACCATCCATGAGCGTCGAACCAATAAGACTTAGTGCATACCGCCTTGACTCACTATCTTTACGCACACTGTACGGGAAACACCTGGCAGGTGTGCAGCGTCCCTAGATGCTGCGGTAACTCCATTAACGTGGAAATAACAACTTTCCTCTTGATACGTCCGATGATATCAAACATTAACTTCACATGAATTATGTCGGATTGCCACACATTGGAATGCTAATGAATATGCACGCAGTCATTGTAGATACAGCTATAGGATATATATTTAGCGTCGAGAATATGTATCTTTACTCGCCGCCTGTAGGCGATGCTTGCGTTTGCTGCTGACACCCCTTGTTTGCTATTGTGAATTAATCCTTCTCTTTCAGGGTCATATGTGTGTTTGCTGAGTTGGTGCAAACCTGGCGATGACGTCTGTGATAATATTTTTGCGACTACGAAATAGAGCGTACTTTTATAGAACTCGACTAATTCTCTCGCTTTTATTATAGCCATGAATGATCATGTAAATCATGGTTCAAAATTACTCTATATCTCATTGTTATCGACTGTCATGTTCATTCTGTCTGATTGTTAAATCAGTGAAAGCAAGCTTTCTTTTGACACTCAGATCAGGGGCGGATCCAGGATTTTTGAAAGGGGGGGGGTGTGTCGCGTGGAATTGAAATTAGAAGGGCCAATGTGAGCGTTTTCGCTGGGCTTAAGTTTTTCTGGTGGTTTTAAAAAAGCTGCCCTTGAGGCTGCCGTCCAGATTACGTAGCGAGGCGGCGGGTCCGACAATAATTTTTTTTGTAAGATTGCGTGCATTCGTGCAGAGCATCTGAGCCATTAATTTTTTAGGCGGCAATTTGCTGAAATTAAATTTCCAGACCCTCCGACCCCCCCCCCCTAGCATCCCGCCCCTGCAGATAATGAAAAGCGCCATCCTGCAAACGTTTAACCTGATGGTCGCCGCTGAGCGTATCCGCCCTGCCAACAATAAAACGGATACGTAGATGTGATTAACAAGCTAGACAGAAATCTCTGTCCTTTTTGCTCTTCCTATTGTTAAATCCGTGTTTTAAAAACCTAACTTTCCATGTAGATTCATATGTCGGCTCAACAACGATCTCTCTTCTCTCTCTCTCTCTCTCTCCTCCTCTCTCTCTCTCTCTCTCTTTCCCGCTCCTCTCTCTCTCTCTCGCTATCTCCTCTCTATCTCTTCTCTCTCTCGTATTCTCTCTCTCTCTATTCTCTCTCTCTCTCTCTCTCTCTTTCTCTCAGCTATCTAATCTCTCTCTATTTCTCTCTCTCTCTCTCTCTCTCTTCTTCTCTCTCTTCTCTCTCTCTGTCTCTCTTCGCTGCTCACTATCTATCTCTCTAGTAGTTTCATGTCTCTCTCTCTCTCTCTCTCTCTTCTCTCTCTCGCTATCTCTCTCGTCTCTCTCTCTCTCTCTCTCTCTCTCTCTATTCTCTCTCTCTCTCTCTCTCTCTCTCTTCTCTCTCTCTCCTCCCTCTCTCTCATCTCTCCTCTCTCTCTCTCTCTCTCTCTCTCTTCTCTCGCTATCTATCTCTTTCTATCTCTTTCTCTCTCTCTCTTCTCTCTCTCTCTCTCTTCTCTCTACTCTCTCTTACTCTCGCTATTATCTCTTTCTATCTCTTTCTCTCCTCTCTCATACTCTCTCTCTTCTCTCTCTCTCTCTCCTCTCTCTACTTACTCTCACTAAAATCTACTCTCTCTATTTCTTCTCCTCTCTCTCTCTCTCACACACATCTATCTCTCTCTATTTCTTTCTCTCTCTCTCTCCCCTCTCTCTCTTCTCTCTCTCTCTCTCTCTCTCTCTCTCTCTCTCTCTCTCTCTCTCTCTCATCTATCTCTCATCTCTCTCTCTCGCGCGTCTCTCTTCTTCTCTCTCTCTCTCTCTCCTCTCTTTCTTTCTCTCACTATCTATCCTCTCTCATTTCTTTCTCTCTCTCTCTCTCTCTCTGTCTCTCGTCTCTCTCTTTCTTACTCACTATCTCTCTCTCTATTTTCTTTTCTCTCACTCCTCACTCACTCACTCATTCACTCACCTCACTCACTCACTCACTTCACTCACTCACTACACTCACTCACTCACTCACTCGACTCAACTCACTCACGCACTCGCTCGTCGCTCTGACACTCACTCACTCCTTCTCTCGCGCCGCTCTCTCTATCCTCTCCGTTTTCTCGCCTTTTGCTAGCTTACGCGCTCTCCCCACTCTCGTTTTCACCTATACCATTTTGCAGGCCGGACTTGGAAAAATCATCAGGCCGGGAAATAAATATATGCGCGAAAAGCCCCAGTCAGGCACTTAGGCTAAGCGAAAGTGAATTGCATCCGCCCCACTATAATAATATCGCCTGCAGGCCGCAGCAGATTTTTTTTTTTTTAAACCATTGCTCTCTATCGCCGAGTCCGACCCTGGCCATATACCTTACTAGCGAAAGGCGCCGCGCAGCCAATTTTGATTAAACTTGAAAACCATGAGCTGCCGCGTGAAATCAAAGGCGCTGAGTGTGTAGACGCCCGTCAGCTGCAGCCTCAGCTAGCTGCATGGTCAGTGTGATGATCTCTATTACTTGTGAGAACTAGACAGAGGGCAGCCACTCACACGAAGATGAGTATGCATACCTACGCGACAAAAAGTGTAACATAGAATATGTGAAAACATAATAAACAAGCATGAACTAACGCTGCTAGAAGAACCTGCTGCTGACTGAACGCCTAAGGCGAGCTGCTGCTGACTGACGCCCTAGACAGAGTGAATAGACGAAAAACTGAAACGCCCTAAGGCGAGCTGCTGTCTGACTATCACGATCCAGGCGCTACACACACTACACAGCACAGCACCACACACACACCACACACACGACAACACACACACACACACACGAACACGAAACCGAGACCGATTACATGAGCGTGCCGGTTGGCGCGGCAGGTAATAAGCGTATTCGACACAGCGTTATTTTTCGCCATATCATTATCGCGCATACCGTACTCGTCCTCTCAACATTGTTAAACAATTAATAAATCGTGCGGATATCAACGTACATCATGCGAAGCGCAGTGGAGGATGACCTTTCCCTAAAAACTGTTGTTAAACATCAAATTATATTTAGTATAAACAATCAACTTATCTGTAGGTAATGCTATACAGTGACCTGTTTATATAACTAAATATTATTACACAAGCGCGCGCGCGCTCCTGCGCGCGCCGCGCGTGTGTGTGTGTGTGTGTGTGTTGTGTGTGTGTTGTGTGCGTTGTGCGTGTGCGTGCCGTCGTGCTGTGCGTGCCTATGATGTGGTGTGTGTTGTTGTGTGTGTCGGATGTGAGCTGCGTGTGCTGTGTGCGCTGTGTGCTGTCATGTGTGCTGGTGTGTGTGTGCTGCGTGTGTCCGTGTCTGCGTGTGCTGTGCGTGGTGCGTGTGACGTCAAGTGCCACTCGCGCCCTGAGGAGGCGGAGATGCGTGGGCGTGACTCGTAGCCTGCCTAGCAGCACCTGCCACACACAGTGCAAGCGTGTGTGTGTAAGCGTGCTGCGTGTCGCGTGCGCCACCCACACACAGCGTCGACCCGCCACGTCGCTGCGCGTGTGCGTGACTGACGTGAGTCGCCACTGCGCTAGCTGGTGTGAATCTCACATACACCACCGATTACACACACACAACACACAACACAACACACACAACACACGACACACACTACACCACACACACACAACACACACACACACACACAAACACACACAACACACAAACACACACCCACACACACACACACAACAACGATGTGCCACCACACACACACACACACACACACACCACACACACTGAGCACCACGAACACCATTTTTCGACACACGAAATTGACATAAGAATAGAGAACCCATCACGCCATTCACGAGCCACCTACCCACCACGGCCCAATAACCATCAGCACGCCACCGCATTGCTAAAATGCGATTGCACAACCCCCTGGAATAATAGAGAAGCACCAACATGTGATGTGTGCCCCACAAAAAAATAAACACTGTACAACAAGGTGTGTGTAGTTGATGTGAAAACACTGCACCAGTCAATAGATTCGTGTGTGAAGTTGTTGTGCGCGCACGTATCGTGTATATCCGGACGTATAACTGTATTATTTTGCATGCCTAGAGCATGCATTAGCGGGTGCTTCAACCTAATTCATGCAGACAAAAAAAGTGCATTACCGTTTTATTCCTTTTAAATATGGTTTCTTCTCAAGTTATAAAAAAATATATACTATATAAGAAAATTTCATCATATAGAAGAATGGAAACGGCACTACTAATATATAATCGACCTACAAAATGCCACCATCTGAATTGATAGGTTAATTAGCCATCTAACGATAAAAATAACACAACCACACGCACCAAAAGGCAACATTGTAATGAAAATAGATTTATTAGCAGAATTTAGAACATAAGCAAACACCTAACGCATAAACACTTACATGTGTGTGCTCAGGCACCTGCCAGACAGACCGCCGTGCGTTTTCCAGACTGTTTGCGCTTATTTGTGAGGATGAGCGCAAAATATCTGAACCTCGGCCACTCTAATTGTATGGGCGGAGCGAGTCAGCCGCTCGCCGAGGTATTCATGCAGTGCAAAAAAACCGGCTTACTTTACCTGGCTATTTTACCGCAGGTACACAGTTATAAACGTACGTACGCTTCACACAAATCGCATTCTCTGACGGGAAAACCACGATGTTTGCTAAAAAAATGATTTTGATTCACAACCAATGCTTATTATTGTTAAAATAATACGTTGATGAATTGGACATGGTAGTTATTAGAATTGCTCATCTATAGGTCCAGCACAGATTTTTCCTATGGCGGAAATGGAAGATAGTTTTATGATGTTAATTATTATTCATCTGTGAACCATCTGTTCAAGCAGAAACTTAAAAATTCGGGTGTTTGTTATAATATATAGGCCTAATTACTTTCCTTGTTTATAACAACTACCGACACGTACGCCCACACATGTGTCGGGGATTGCTATATGTAGTGCCCTCTAATATATAACAACAATAACTAATAATTCATTATAAATTTACACATTTATACGTTTTACAATTAGATATGTGCTATTAGCTCTTAATATCGTGTCAATCACGCATAATATGTCGGTGATTGATATATAGTACCGTACTCTCCTATAATTATACCAGAGCATATAAATCGCCGTGTATGATTTATATGCTGTGACTATACGCGGTGATTTATATGCTCTGATTATACCAACCACCGACACCCACTCGCTGGCCCAGTGTATATATATAATAACAGTTTATACAGTGGCGTAGCCAGCAATTGGAAATCAGGGGGGCCAAGGCGAGGAGCGAAGCGACCGAGGGGTAGGGGTGTGGGAGGGTATCCCCCCTCCCACGTAGGGAGATTTTTGAAAACTCGTGCATGAAAATGGCATTTTCTGCACACTAAAATTCAGTATTAGGGGTAACTTATATGAGAAGTGGCATATGCTAATCCCTTATAACCCCACTCCGCTCGCTTTTTATTTTTTCCACTCCGATGCCGATCAACGTGGCGATGATGGCCCCTGGCTGTGCGCGGAAGGCTCTGAGGTTACACACGACCATTGGTGGACCCTTGACTAGAACAGTGAAAATGTGTTTACGAACCAGTGTTTCAGGGAGGGAAGAAAAGATTTAAGGACCAAGACAGCGATGAAGCAATTTCTCAACGGGGGAGGGGTGTTCCGCCTCCCACAGTAGGGTAATTTTGAAATATGTGCATCAAAATGGCATTTTGCGCATTTCATTTTATTATTTAGGATGTAGGTAATAGTGGTATAGACCAATCCCATTCAGGGCCCTTCTCTCTTAATTTTTGTACTCTCCGATCAAGAGGTGGTCCATGGCCTCCTTGTGCCCCCCCCCCTTAGCTACGCGCTATGTCCTCATTCAAGCACTGACGGAATATTGGAATTATTTGATTTGTGTTGTTAGCAGTAGCCATGCAATGTTGCATTTACCCGTCATAAAACTGTTTCAAGTTCCTCATATAAAATTTAAAAGTTAAATTATTTTTGAAAAATGTAGAGGCAATATTGAATGAAATCGAAATAAAGATCTACGGGAAAAACAGGTAGATGTTTGGAACTGCACTGAATAATCATGCAATTTATTTAAATTACAAAAGATTTATCATCGTTTAGAATACATATAGCGTTAAAGATCACATTTAACATTTTGTTCGTTATAAAAAATGTGTTTTGCTTTCCTCTGATGAAGAACTAAAAAACCATATTGAAATTTGATTTCAAATAAAACTAAAGGTACTGCCAATAATAAGCCGCTTATTAAAATAAAAGGCAAATTTACCATGAAAAGAATTGTTTTTGCTCTTCTGACATTAAGAACAGTTACTAAAAATAATGTTGAAATTTCGGATTTGAAATAAAAACCGAGGGTGGATGCCAAAATTGCCGTCTTATAAGTTCGAATATATCAAGTTATTCACAAAGCATTCCATTTTCTTTCTTCTGTCAATAAGAGTTCAGAACCATAAAATTCAATCAAAGCCAACTTGCAACAACACAAATCTGAGCAAAGAAGAAATTATCTCCTTTCTTTAGTCATGTTTTTGTCTGCTGCAGAAATCTGCAAAATCCAAAGTCCAATCGCTTCTCGTCGATTTTTGCACAGAACATTTTGAGGATTTCGTTGACCATTAATGTCATTCACGATAACTCGTCTCAACGAAAAGGAGAATGAGAGCAGAGAATCGTGGCTGGGTCATTGTAGAACGAAGTTTAGAGTCTGAATCAGCTTCATTTTAGAGAATGTTCGTTCAGCAGATGCAGAAGTAACAGGAATTGTGGCCAGTCCTGTGAAGACGCGCTGAGAGGCAAGGAAATTTTTTTTGTTTTGTTTTGTTTGCTAATCAACAGGGGGGGCCATGGCCCCCTTGCCCCCTCTAGCTACGCCAGTGCATGTCTGATTGTATAACGTACATTGTATAACAATCGTGTGCCCATGGTTAAGAATTGGTGTAACACTGTATATAGAATCGTGAATAACATTGTATAACAATGACGTGATAACATTGTATAACAATCATGGTAACATTGTATAAAGCGCAGTACACACCGCGTGCACAAACTTCTAGAGAGGAAAACACCGACTCGAGAAGGAGTTATGCACAGTAAATCCAACCATAATCATTGCTCCGCACCCGTCCTCTAAATCCGCACTCGCTGATCCGCATCCGCATCCCCAACATCCTTCCTCTCCCTGTTCTGCCTCTCCGTTCGCCGCCGCCAACAAGAAACCAGCAGAACAAACAAACAACAACAACAACAATAACAACTACGATGACGACGATAGGCACATCCCGCCCCTCCGTACAGACAGAACTCACAGATGATTGTAATAACAACTCTGCGGGTCAGGCAAGGAAGCTAACACGACTCTCTGTGGCATAAAAGCCGAGGTTCCGCACGCACAGGCGCAAAGACTCGTGCACAGTCACAGAGTCAGGATGCCGGTGTTGCTACGAGAGCATTGGGTTTGTCCAAGATCGTGCAGCCGAGTCCTTATGTGCACGCGGCATGCGTCTACATACACGCGGCGTGTACCTGCGGCGCTGCGTACAATGGGCACGTGAGTGTATCTGCCGTGCACAGATGCACATGACCGCATGCGTGCATGTTATGTGGCGAACATACGGCTGTGTACGTGCGCGCACGTGTGTATGTGCGGGTACGCGTGTATGTGCACGCACGCGTGTACGTGCGCGCATGCGTGTACGCGCACGCATGCGTGTACGTGCACGCACGCGTGTATGCGCACGCATGCGTGTATGCGCACGCATGCGGTAGGCGCAGCACGCATGCGTGTACGTGCACGACAGGCGTGTACGTGGTTGTGTGTGTGTTAGGGTAGGGGTTAGGGTTAGGGTAGGGTTAGGGTGAGGGTATATATACTATATATCACATTCCCCTATATATATATATACCATAACCCAATAGAATATATATATATATAGGTGGTATATATATATATATGGGTTAGGTATATATATATATTCTCCTACCCTAACCATAACCCCTACCACGTACGTGTATGTGTATGTATACGTACGTGTATGTGCACGCACGCGTTACGTGCACGCATGCTGTACTGCACGCACGCCGTGTATGCGCACGCACGCGTGTATGCGCACGCATCGCGTGTATGCGCACGCATGCTGTTATGGCGCATGGTGTACGTGCACCACGCGTGTATCGCGGCACGCATGCGTGTACGTCCACGCACGGCGTGTAACCTGTCAGCGCACGCGTGTACGTGCACGCACGCGTGTACCCTGCACTGCCGACGCCGTGTACCTGCACGCACGCGTGTACGTGGTTAGGGTAGGGGTTAGGGTAGGAGTTAGGGTGAGGGTATATATATATATATACCCTAACCCTATATATATATATACCCTAACCCTATAAATATATATATACCCTAACCCTATATATATATATATACCCTAACCCTATATATATATATATATATATATATTAGGGTTAGGGTATATATATATATATATAGGGTTAGGGTATATATATATATACCCTCACCCTAACCCCTACCCTAACCCTAACCCCTACCCTAACCACACACATACCACGTACACGCGTGCGTGTAGGGTATATATATATATATATATATATATATATATATATATATATATATATATATATATATAGGGTTTGGTATATTATATATATTATATATATATAATATATATAGGGTTAGGTATAATTATATATATATAATATATATACCCTACACCTATATATATATATATACGCTAACCCATATATATATATATATTAACCTAACCTATATATATATATATAATAACCCTAACCCTAACCACACCACATACCACTACACGCGTGCGTGTAGGTATATATATATATTATATATATATATATATATATTAGGTTAGGGTATAATATATATATATATATATATATATATATATAGGTTAGGGTATATATATATATATTATATATAATACCCTTGACCCTATATATATATATACCTCATACCTATCACCCTATATATATATATATAACCTAACCCTATATATATATAATATATATATACCCTAACCCTAATATATATATATGTATAACCATAACCCTATATACTATATATATATATTATATATATATATAAATATTATATTATATATCCTAACCCTATATATATATATAATATACTAACCCTACTAGTTACGTGTGCGTGGTTAGGGTAGGGGTTAGGGTTAGGTAGTAGGGGTTAGGGTGAGGGTATATATATATATATCCCATATACCCCTATTAGATATATACCCTAACCCTATATATATATATATACCCTAACTCCTATATATATATATTAACCTAACCTAAGGGTTAGGGTATATTATATATATAATAGGGTAAGGGTATATATATATATACCCTCACCCTAACCCTACCCTAACCGTAACCCCTAACCCTATGACCGCTAACCCCTACCCTAACGCACACACATAACCACGTAGACGCGTGCGTGTAGGGTAATATATAATATATATATTATAATATACCTTACGTACCTATAGCCTATATAACCTGTATACTCCTATAATATAGTATATATATATATTAACCTAACCCTATATACTAATATAATATATATAAACCCTAAACCCTATATATATATATATAATAATATAATATATACCCTAACGCGCTATATCCACCGCCCCGCGCGTAACAGCTCGTGCGTCGACGCTGACCGCTCGATCGACGTCGCGCCAACTCGCAGTCGTCAGTGTAAACGCGCTGCACACAGTCATAGAAGCGTTGATAGGAGATCACGGTGCGAGGTGCAGAGATGGCAGGGTGTTCATGGTGAGCCACTAGTATAAGGTACAGACGCATGGTCAGCACTCAACTGGACTCAGGCAAGTACGGTAACGTGGCGGCATCCGCCTACTACGATATGATCCCGTCGTCCGCCCCCCCCCCAACCACCGCTGCTCTCTCTCTCTCTCGCATCTCCTCTCGCCTCTCCGTCTCGCTCTCTCTCGCTCTCATCTGCTCTCTCTCTCTCTCTCCTCTCGCTCCTCCTGCTCGTCTCTCTCTCTCTCCCCTCTCACAGCTAAGTTAGCAGTAATACTACAAGGACTGCAAGAGTCAACGAAAGTTAACAATTCAACGCGCAAGAGTTCATGCAAACATTCATGTCTGATGTGTATCGAACGTACATTTGTATACAAGCGTGGTGCCATGTGTAAGAATTGTGGTAACACTGTATAAGAATCGTGATAACATTGTATAACAACTGACGTGATAGCATTGTATAGACAATGCATGTAACATTTAAAGGACGCGCATACACACCGCGTAACAAACTTCTAGACGATAAAAACACGTACTCCGTGGAAGGAGTTATGGCAACGTAAATCCCAACGCATAACGATCTTGCTCCGCCACCGCTCCTAAATCCCAGCTGCACTGATCCTCATTCCGCATCCCCAACATCCTCTCTTCTCCCTGTTCTCCTGCTCCGCGTTGCGCCCGCCACAAAGAAACAGGCAGAACAAACAAACAACAACAGACAACAATAAAAAAAACTACGATGACGACGATAGGCATCCGATTACCGCCGCCTCCGTACAGACCAGAATTCAAACAGATATTGTAATAACAACTACTGCGGGTCAGGCATAGGAAGCTTAACACTGACTCTCTGTGGCATAAAGCCGAGGTCCGGCGCCCAGCCAGGCGCCAAGAAGACCTCGTGCAGCAGTCCACAGAGTCAGGATGGCCAGGTGTTGCCACGAGAGCAATTGGTTTTGTCCAAGATCGTGCAGCCGAGCGACCACTTATGGTGCACGCGTCGCGCGCATGCGTGTACATACACGCGGGCGTGTACCTGCGGCCTGCGTACAATAGGTGCACGTGAGTGTATCTGCCGTGCACAGATGCACATGACCGCATGCGTGCATGTGTATGTGCGAGCATACGAGTGTACGTGCGCGCACGTGTGTATGTGCGGGTACGCGTGTATGTGCACGCACGCGTGTATGTGCACGCACGCGTGTACGTGCACGCACGCGTGTATGCGCACGCACGCGTGTATGCGCACGCACGCGTGTATGCGCACGCACGCGTGTATGCGCACGCATGCGTGTATGCGCACGCATGCGTGTATGCGCACGCATGCGTGTATGCGCACGCATGCGTGTACGCGCACGCATGCGTGTACGTGCACGCACGCGTGTATGTGCACGCACGCGTGTACGTGGTGTGTGTGTGGTTAGGGTAGGGGTTAGGGTTAGGGTAGGGGTTAGGGTGAGGGTATATA
>NW_014577538.1:379914-380334 GCF_000485595.1 Priapulus caudatus | reverse complement strand
CGAACGGTCGTTAAAACGCCACACTGGTGCCGTGACCAGGATTCTGCGGAGAAGATCGAGAGGAGAGAATACGGGAGGAAGGCAGAAGAAAGATGCCGGTGATACCCCGAGGACCGGATGGAAGAGAGACCCCCATGGTGTGGGATTCAACGGCGATCTCCGGCGGTACCCCCGCCGGGTACGGCTTAGAGCGCCCGGCGGAGCAGGCCGGGGCGGCGGAAGCATACCCGGAGTCGCCCGGGTCGGTGACGGGATCGGAGACGGTGAGCTACGACAGTCCGGCGGTGATGGAGCAGTACGCCGGCTACGCAGAAGACATAACCCCCACCCCCAGCGAGCCGAGAGCGCAAGCTCTAGGCGTAACGCCGAGGCCGGTAGGGAATGTCACGTTCGGCGCACCCGAGACGCAGCCGAAGACGG
>NW_014577538.1:377391-378236 GCF_000485595.1 Priapulus caudatus | reverse complement strand
GTCATCATCCTGAGTAGCAGCCCGTGGGCGTCGCCGGTCGTCCTGGTAACCAAGAAGGATGGCAGCACTCGCTTCTGCGTAGACTACCGGCGTCTGAATGATGCGACCCGGAAGGACGCCTATCCTCTACCCCGGATCGATGACACGCTAGACGCCCTCGCCGGAAGTCAATGGTTTTCGACGCTGGACCTCGCTTCGGGTTACTGGCAAGTCGAGATGCACCCCGATGATAGGGAGAAGACAGCAATAGGAACAAGGCGTGGTCTCTTCGAATTCCGGGTGATGCCCTTCGGCTTGGCCAACGCCCCGGCGACGTTCGAGAGACTCATGGAGCTCGTCCTCCGGGGATTGCAATGGACAGACTGCCTGGTATATCTCGATGACGTCATCGTCTTCGGACGAACGTTCGAAGAGGCGGCGGAACACACCTGCCGAAAGGTCATTCGCAACCCGGCGCCGGATGCAGCGATCAAGTTAAAAACCATCGAGACGAGCCTAGAGTGGTGAACTCCTTGCCGGAACAAGCGTCGTCCTTTCTTTTCGCACCCGTGCCATGTCACGCCGAGAAGGGTCACTGTTGCAGCTTGTACGCCGGAGAAAACTACAAGCTGTGCGAACTGGCTTCCCCCCATTTTGGGTCACAGCGCAGACGGAAATGTTTAAGCGATTATTATGGAGTATGAATCCATGTTCGTTTAAGCATCTTGCATTTCTTGTGAGTATTTAGATGCAACAGGACCGCCGTTCCCGTGCAGCTATCTAGGATAGAATTTAGCCTAGCCAACTCCCATCAGATTTCTCACCGCGATGAGATGTCGCTTCCTAAATATTTCCCAGATATAAAC
>NW_014577538.1:374424-376183 GCF_000485595.1 Priapulus caudatus | reverse complement strand
ATCACCACGACGGTGAGCTTGCCGCCGGCGAAGAAAAAGGCGGCGACGAAGAAGCCGGCGGCGTGCGATCCCTGTGAAGGCTGAGCCGCCGCGGCCGACAGAGCAAGAAGATACGGCCGGGCAGGCCGCTCCGCCTGGCTAACAAGGTTGCAGGTCCCGTTGCCTCGCCGCACGCGAGAAGAAGAGCGAAAAAAAGGCGGCGGCGATCCCTGTGAAGGTGAGCCCGCCGCCGACGGAGAAGAAGAAGGCGGCGGCGATCCCTGTGAAGGTGAGCCCGCCGCCGACGGAGAAGAAGAAGGCGGCGGCAATCCCTGTGAAGGTGAGCCCGCCGCCGACGAAGAGGAAGGCGGCGAGCACCACGACGGTGAGCTCGCCGCCGACGAGGAGAAAGGCGGCGATCACCACGACGGTGAGCTCGCCGCCGACAGAGAAGGCGGCGGAGATCCCTGCGAAGGTGAGGTCGTGGTGATCGCCGCCTTCCTCTTCTCCGGCGGCGGGTGGTGATCGCCGCCTTTCTCTTCGCCGGCGGCAAGCTCACCGCGATGGTGAGCTTGCCGCCGGCGAAGAGACAGGCGGCGATCACCACGACGGTGAGCTCGCCGCCGACAGAGAAGGCGGCGGAGATCCCTGCGAAGGTGAGCCCGCCGCCGGAGAAGAGGAAGGCGGCGATCACCACGACGGTGAGCTCGCCGCCGACGACGAGAAAGGCGGCAATCACCACGACGGTGAGCTTGCCGCCGGCGAAGAGAAAGGCGGCAATCACCACGATGGTGAGCTTGCCGCCGGCGAAGAGACAGGCGGCGATCACCACGACGGTGAGCTCGCCGCCGACAGAGAAGGCGGCGGAGATCCCTGCGAAGGTGAGCCCGCCGCCGGAGAAGAGGGGCGGCGGCGATACCGCCGCCTTCTTCTTCTCCGTCGGCGGCGGGCTCACCTTCGCAGGGATCTCCGCCGCCTTCTCGGTCGGCGGCGAGCTCACCGTCGTGGTGATCGCCGCCTGTCTCTTCGCCGGCGGCAAGCTCACCGTCGTGGTGATTGCCGCCTTTCTCGTCGTCGGCGGCGAGCTCACCGTCGTGAGGATCGCCGCCTTCCTCTTCGTCGGCGGCGAGCTCACCGTCGTGAGGTTCTTCTTCTCCGTCGGCGGCGGGCTCACCTTCACAGGGATCGGCGGCGGCGATCCCTGTGAAGGTGAGCCCGCCGCCGACGGAGAAGAAGAAGGCGGCGGCGATCCCTGTGAAGGTGAGCCCGCCGCCGACGAAGAGGAAGGCGGCGAGCACCACGACGGTGAGCTCGCCGCCGACGAGGAGAAAGGCGGCGATCACCACGACGGTGAGCTCGCCGCCGACAGAGAAGGCGGCGGAGATCCCTGCGAAGGTGAGGCCGCCGCCGGAGAAGAGGAAGGCGGCGATCACCACGACGGTGAGCTCGCCGCCGACGACGAGAAAGGCGGCAATCACCACGACGGTGAGCTTGCCGCCGGCGAAGAGAAAGGCGGCGATCACCACGACGGTGAGCTTGCCGCCGGCGAAGAGACAGGCGGCGATCACCACGACGGTGAGCTCGCCGCCGACGACGAGAAAGGCGGCAATCACCACGACGGTGAGCTTGCCGCCGGCGAAGAGAAAGGCGGCAATCACCACGACGGTGAGCTTGCCGCCGGCGAAGAGAAAGGCGGCAATCACCACGACGGTGAGCTTGCCGCCGGCGAAGAGAAAGGCGGCGATCACCACGACGGCGAGCTTTCCGCCCGCGCAGAGAG
>NW_014577538.1:370327-372718 GCF_000485595.1 Priapulus caudatus | reverse complement strand
CCGCCCACCGTAGAGGGAGGAAGAAGCTACCGGGTGACGGTAGAGCCGCCGAGAAGCCGGCCGACGGCAGCCGGAGACGAAAATTGGCATGCCAAAATTGAAGCTGCTCCTTCGACAAGACGGGCTACGACCACCAGCATGAAATGCTACGTGGGATGCACAGATAAAAATGAAGCTGGTGTAGACCAGATACAATGGGACTGACGTCATCCCAGTAGCAGGGGTGGCATCGTGTATATAAGAAGGAGCAGTGAAGAGAATAATTTGAAGAAACGCAGTCACACGCGGAACTTCACATAAAGGCAGGATGAGCGAGACAGTAGATAAGGAGGAGCAGTGAAGAGAATAATTTGAAGAAACGCAGTCACACGCGGAACTTCACATAAAGGCAGGATGAGCGAGACAGTAGATGTGAGTGCGAACTGCGAATGGAGCAGCGAGGATAGTNGACAGTGGCAGCAGTACCAGCGACTATGCCGGCGGGGCCGGAGAGGAGGCGGAGGCTGCCTCCAGCCCCCGTCCGCGGACGCCGGGTCGCGACTGCTCGCCGTACCCCGACCCGGCAAGCCGCCCCTCGCCCGCCGTGATGGCATGGGCGAGTAAGGTGCTTGCCGAGGGAGGTGGCCCGGCGGGAGAGGAGGAGGCGGTCGCCGTACCGCGGCGCGGAGGGCTGGCGGCCCTCCTCGCCCCCGCCGTATACTCAGCTATCAACGGGACCGCCGTCCCCATTCCGGGAGAGACGGCCGGCGAGGAGGCCGTCGAAAAGATGGCGGCCAGCACCCCGGAGGGTGCCGCCTGCCCCTCGCCGCCCGCCGACGACCACCACGGGATGCCGCCGTCGTCGCCGCCGCAGCCCGCCGGTGAGGGGGAGATGACGGCAACCTCGGCGGCCCCAGCGAAGGCAGAAGAAGGGCGCCAGGAGCAGCGTCGGGAGCGCCGCCGAAGACAGGCGGCGCAGGATGCCGCCGCAGCAAGCGCCGCCGAAGAGGCCCGCCTGACGGAAGGGAGGCGGAGGAAGGCGTTGAAGGCGCGCTACCGCCGGGAGAGGGCCCGAGCGAGGGTGACGACCCGAGAGGCGGCGGCCGCAGCGCTGCCCTCATCAACGCCGCCGGATCCGTCACCCGCTCGTGCGCTCCCGGCCGCCGTGAGCGCGCCGCCGGCGAGAGCCTCCGCTTCCGCAATTCCGCCCGCTGTCAGGACATCGGCGGCGGGGCACGCCGATACCGCTGCCACCCGATGGGGGCCCGGCGGACGCCCGGGGCGGCACCTTTTTGAGGGTGCCGCACTCCAGGCGGGGGCCGGACCCCACGGGTCGGGGCCGCGGCCTGGATCGCCGTCGCTATGGGGGCCGCCGGTCGGATCGTCGTCGGGGCCGCCGGTCGGATCGTCGTCGGGGCCGCCGGTCGATCTCCGCCTCCCTCGCCGCCGCTCCGTGCCTGCGTCGGGGGAGCACAGTCCGTCTCACAACGACGGAGCACGGCCGGACCGCCGCGCGCTCGATGGGACGGCGATGGTCGGCCGTCGCCTGAGGCACGGTCGTCGTCCGGGTGGAGGCCGGCGCGTCGGCGGGGCCGCGCAGATACCCGACGGAAGTCACCCGAAACGACGGGTTATCTCCGTCGGGCACTCGCGCCCATTGCTCCCGCCGGTAGTCGCTCCGCTTGTTATGGGGCCGCTCCCGGAGGTGCCGCGCCAGCCGATGCTCGACCCCCGCCGGACACCGGAAGTCGCACCCGCCGATAGGGCACAGCACTACCGGCCCACGACGCGTATGCAGCTCCGCGTCATGGGCACGTGCGTGCAGCGTGGGGCGGTCGCAGGCCAGGCACCAAGCCCAGCGATGACGATCCGACCGGCGGCCCCCATAGCGACGGCGATCCGAGGCGGCGGCCCCGACGACGATCCGACCGGCGGCCCCCATAGCGACGGCGATCCAGGCGGCGGCCCCGACGACGATCCGACCGGCGGCCCCCATAGCGACGGCGATCCAGGCGACGGCCCCGACGACGATCCGACCGGCGGCTCCCCCGAGAGCCCTCGCAGCAGCAGCGACGGCGGNTCTTCTCTAGGGGATGACTTAATCATCCCCTAGCGCGACGGACGAAGCGTCGGCGCCATCGGCGAGAAAATTCCGTGGCCGGGCAAGGGGGAGAAGGCGAGGAGACTCTAAGGAGGGGAGATGAGAGGCTGACGAGTGTTCCAGCCAGAGGATTAGAGGCTGACGAGTGTTCCAGCCAGAGGATTAGAGGCTGACGAGTGTTCCAGCCAGAGGACTAGAGGCTGACGAGTGTTCCAGCCAGAGGAGCAGGGGCTGACGCGTTACCAGCCCCAAGTAGAGGTACCGCCCCAGCGGAGGAATCACGCCCTCTGCTGGCGAAGCACGTTATGTAC
>NW_014577538.1:368047-368750 GCF_000485595.1 Priapulus caudatus | reverse complement strand
AATTCTGCCCGCTGTCAGGACATCGGCGGCGGGGCACGCCGATACCGCTGCCACCCGATGGGGGCCCGGCGGACGCCCGGGGCGGCACCTTTTTGGGGGTGCCGCACTCCAGGCGGGGGCCGTGGGGTCCGGTCGCTGGGCTTGGTGCCTGGCCTGCGACCGCCCCACGCTGCACGCACGTGCCCATGACGCGGAGCTGCATACGCGTCGTGGGCCGGTAGTGCTGTGCCCTATCGGCGGGTGCGACTTCCGGTGTCCGGCGGGGGTCGAGCATCGGCTGGCGCGGCACCTCCAGGAGCGTCCCCATAACAAGCGGAGCGACTACCGGCGGGAGCAATGGGCGCGAGTGCCCGACGGAGATAACCCGTCGTTTCGGGTGACTTCCGTCGGGTATCTGCGCGGCCCCGCCGACGCGCCGGCCTCCACCCGGACGACGACCGTGCCTCAGGCGACGGCCGACCATCGCCGTCCCATCGAGCGCGCGGCGGTCCGGCCGTGCTCCGTCGTCGTGAGACGGACCGTGCTCCCCCGACGCCCGGCGCAGGCACGGAGCGGCGGCGAGGGAGGCGGAGATCGACCGGCGGCCCCGACGACGATCCGACCGGCGGCCCCGACGACGATCCGACCGGCGGCCCCCATAGCGACGGCGATCCGACCGGCGGCCCCGACGACGATCCGACCGGCGGCCCCCATAGCGACGGCG
>NW_014577538.1:342492-365796 GCF_000485595.1 Priapulus caudatus | reverse complement strand
CGGCAATCCCTGTGAAGGTGAGCCCCACTTGAGGCTGGTAACGCGTCAGCCCCGGCTCCTCTGGCTGGAACACTCGTTAGCCTCTAGTCCTCTGGCTGGAACACTCGTCAGCCTCTAGTCCTCTGGCTGGAACACTCGTCAGCCTCTAATCCTCTGGCTGGAACACTCGTCAGCCTCTCATCTCCCCTCCTTAGAGTCTCCTCGCCTTCTCCCCCTTGCCCGGCCACGGAATTTTCTCGCCGATGGCGCCGACGCTTCGTCCGTCGCGCTAGGGGATGATTAAGTCATCCCCTAGAGAAGACGCGACGGATGCGTCTTCCCGGCTGCTGCTTCCTGGTTCGCCGCCGTCTACTGCCGTCACGCTTCCACCTGAGGTACGGCAATCCCCTTCTTCTACGTAATTTACTGTAGACGCCCACACCTACACCTCTGCGTGAAGCCGAGGTATTTCGATGGACGTACTACGCGTTGGGAGCGCTTACTGCGTCCCGGCTCCATCAGGGCAATGCCCCTCCGGCGGTAGGAAGTCTCTAGTTCCCCCGCCGGGCGTCGCCGTCGTCTGGGGTGCAGTGCCGTACCCCCTCTTTTTCTCTTTCTGCCGCCGTCGGCCTCACTCTCGTGGTAATCGCCCTCATCTTCGTCGCCGGCGGCGAGCTCACCGTCGTGGTGATCGCCGCCTTTCTCTTCGCCGGCGGCAAGCTCACCGTCGTGGTGATTGCCGCCTTTCTCTTTGTCGGCGGCGAGCTCACCGTCGTGGTGATCGCCGCCTTCCTCTTCTCCGGCGGCGCCAGCAGAGGGCGTGACCCCTCCGCTGGGGCGGTACCTCTGAAGCACGTTATGTACGCTCGGAGGCATGCGCGACCACTCCCCCTTGCACCGAGGAACGGCATAAGCCCTAACGCCACAGGAAGGAAACCGACCGGCAGCCATGGCTGTCGCCAAGGTCACGAGCGCCGCACTGCTGGCGTCACGCCCCGCCGAGAGGCCGGCCGCCCGCCGTAGGAGAAGAGAGAGGATGCACAAGGTGACGGCAGGGCCGCCGAGAGGACGGCCGCCCGCCGTAGGAGAAGAGAGAGGATGCACAAGGTGACGGCAGGGCCGCCGAGAGGACGGCCGACGGCGGTCGCCACATCAAGGTCGGCCGACGTCGGGCGGCGACGTCCCGCCGGAGGTGAGACGTCGCCGGAGGTCCGGCCGCCCGCCGTGGGAGACGAGAGAGGAGATACAAGGTGACGCACGGGCCGCCGAGAGGAACGGCCGACGGCGGCCGCCACTCAAGGCCGCCGACGTCGGGACAAGGCGACGCCCCGCAAGGGTCGAAACGTCGCCAGGGGCCCGGCCGCCCGCCGTGGAGGGAGGAAGAAGCTACCGGGTGACGGTAGAGCCGCCGAGAAGCCGGCCGACGGCAGCCGGGGACGAGCAATCGGCATGCCAAAATTGAAGAAGCTGCTCCTTCGGCAAGACGGGCTACGACCACCAGCATGAAATGCTACGTGGAATGCACAGATAAAAGTGAAGCTGGTGTAGACCAAATACAATGGGACTGACGTCATCCCAGTAGCAGGGGTGGCATCGTGTATATAAGGAGGAGCAGTGAAGAGAATAATTTGAAGAAACGCAGTCACACGCGAGACTTCACACGTAAAGGCAGGATGAGCGAGATAGTAGATGTGAGTGCGAACTGCGAATGGAGCAGCGAGGATAGTAGCAGCGAGGATAGTAGCAGCGACAGTAGCAGCAGTACCAGCGACTATACCGGCGGGGCCGGAGAGGAGGCGGAGACTGCTTCCAGCCCCCGTCCGCGGACGCCGGGTCGCGACTGCTCGCCGTGCCCCGACCCGGCAAGCCACCCCTCGCCCGCCGTGATGGCATGGGCGAGTAAGGTGCTTGCCGAGGGAGGTGGCCCGGCGGGAGAGGAGGAGGCGGTCGCCGCGCCGCGGCGCGGAGGGCTGGCGGCCCTCCTCGCCCCCGCCGTATTCTCAGCCATCGACGGGACCGCCGTCCCCATTCCGGGAGAGACGGCCGGCGAGGGGGCCGTCGAAAAGATGGCGGTCAGCACCCCGGAGGGTGCCGCCTGCCCCTCGCCGCCCGCCGACGACCACCACGGGATGCCGCCGTCGTCGCCGCCGCAGTCCGCCGATGAGGGTGAGATGACGGCAACCTCGGCGGCCCAAGCGAAGGCAGAAGAGGGGCGCCAGGAGCAGCGTCGGGAGCGCCGCCGAAGACAGGCGGCGCAGGATGCCGCCGCAGCAAGCGCCGCCGAGGAGGCCCGCCTGACGGAAGGGAGGCGGAGGAAGGCGTTGAAGGCGCGCTACCGCCGGGAGAGGGCCCGAGCGAGGGTGACGACCCGAGAGGCGGCGGCCGCAGCGCCGCCCTCATCAACGCCGCCGGACCCGTCACCCGCTCGTGCGCTCCCGGCCGCCGTGAGCGCGCCGCCGGCGAAAGCCTCCGCTTCCGCAATTCCGCCCGCTGTCAGGACATCGACGGCGGGGCACGCCGATACCGCTGCCGCCCGATGGGGGCCCGGCGCACGCCCGGGGCGGCACCTTTTTGGGTGCCGCACTCCAGGCGGGGCCGTGGGGTCCGGTCGCTGGCTTGGTGCCTGGCCTGCGACCGCCCCACGCTGCACGCACGTGCCCATGACGCGCGAGCTGCATACGCGTCGTACCCCCCTGGGCCGGTAGTGCTGTGCCCTATCGGCGGGTGCGACTTCCGGTGTCCGGCGGGGGTCGAGCATCGGCTGGCGCGGCACCTCCGGGAGCGGCCCCATAGCAAGCGGAGCGACTACCGGCGGGAGCAATGGGTGCGAGTGCCCGACGGAGATAACCCGTCGTTTCGGGTGACTTCCGTCGGGTAGCTGCGCGGCCCCGCCGACGCGCCGGCTTCCACCCGGACGACGACCGTGCTTCAAGCGACGGCCGAACATCGCCGTCCCATCGAGTGCGCGGCGGTCCGGCCGTGCTCCGTCGTCATGAGACGGACCGTGCTCCCCCGACGCCCGGCGCAGGCACGGAGCGGCGGCAAGGGAGACGGAGACCGACCGGCGGCCCCGACGACAATCCAGGCGGCGGCCCCGACGACGATCCAGGCGGCGGCACCGACGACGATCCAGGCGCCGGCCCCGAAGACGATCCAGGCGGCGGCCCCGACGACGATCCAGGCGCCGGCCCCGACGACGATCCAGGCGGCGGCCCTGACGACGGTCCGATCGGCGGCCCCCATAGCGACGGCAATCCAGGCGGCGGCCCCGACGACGAGCCGACCGGCGGCCCCGACGACGATCCAACCGGCTGCTCCCCCGAGAGCCCTCGCAGCAGCAGTGACGGCGGGCCTGGCGGCAGCGGCAACGGCGACTCCCGCGCCACCCGGCACGGCCTTCGAGCCAATGGTGATCAACGCGGAGATTCGCGGGATGTCGCGGGACACCCTCCGCCAGGCGGACATCATCAACCGCCACCTGCTGCTGCGGGTGTGGAAGACCGGCTGGTTGATCGACGATGAGNACACACACACACACACACACACACACACACACACACACACACACACACACAAACAAACACGAACACACATGTATACACGTATCACCTTAGATATAGAATACAGATGTATTCTATATCTATGGTATGACCTATACACACATGCGCAAACACAGACACGGGCGCGCACTTGCACGTTGTCACGCACACACACGCACACGCGCACTCACACATATACACATTCACCATGCGTTGGGCGTACATGCAAAGAATTATCATTGACTGGCAGATGTTACTGTCTTGCTACAGGTATTATGAAAAAAATGAACAAAAACTATTCATCATGAATATCAATTCTAATTTATGTTACAGTTTCCTATCACGAGATTTTTAGATTCTCTGCTTGACATAAAGATTAAAAACCACAGAGACTGTCTCTAACCACTGAACTAACCTATATGCAATGTGCTTCGAAGCAAGCCATGTACTTATCTGTCGGTAATTGCTGTTGTGGTCGCATCATCAATGGATAAGAACAAATCGAAAATTCGTTTAATTCTTATATTATAGATATAAATATATAATAATATCAGATCGAGTACTTGAATAAAGACTAAAATCACGACTCATAATAATATAATATTTGCTATACTCGCACACACGCACGCACAGACTCACACATATATACACATTCACAGGCAAACAATTGTAAATGAGTTTGGCGAACATGTACCGAATTGTTCTTGACTGACAGATGTTACTGCCTTCCTACTGGTAATATAGAAAACGTTGACCAAAAACAATTCATCATAAATAAGAATTATAACTTATGATACAGTTTCTCATCACAAGAATTTTAGATTCTCTGCTTAACCTGGAGATTAAAATACACAGAGACTGTCCCTAACCACTGAACTAACCTATGCAATATGTGCTTCGAAACAAGCCATGTACTTATCTGTCGGTAATTGCGGGTGTGATCGCATCATCAATGGATAAGAACAATTCGAAACATCGTTTAATTATCATATTATAGATATAAATATATAATAATATCAGGAGTACTCGAATAAAGACTAAATTCACGACTCATAATAATATAATATTTGCTATACTCGCACATACGAACGCGCACACACGCGCACGCACGCACGCACGCACGCATCCACGTACACACGCACGCACGCACGCACGCACGCACGCACGCACACACAGACTTACACATATATACACATTCATAGGCAAACAATTGTAAATGAGTTTGGCGAACATGTACCGAATTGTTCTTGACTGCAGATGTTACTGTCTTGCTACTGGTAATATAGAAAACGTTGAACAAAAACAATTTATCATAAATAAGAATTTTAACTTATGATACAGTTTCTCATCACAAGAATTTTAGATTCTCTGCTTAACCTGGAGATTAAAATACACAGAGACTGTCCCTAACCACTGAACTAACCTATCCAATGTGCTTCGAAGCAAGCCATGTACTTATCTGTCGGTAATTGCGGGTGTGATCGCATCATCAATGGATAAGAACAAATCGAAAATTCGTTTAGTTATCATATGATAGATATAAATATATAATAATATCAGGAGTACTTGAGTAAAGATTAAAATCACGACTGCTAATAATATAATATTTACTATACTCGCACACACGTACGCACACACACGCACGCATGCACACACACACGCACGCACGCACGCACGCACGCACGCACGCACGCACGCACGCACAGACTCACACATATACACATTCACAGGCAAACTATTGTAAATGAGTTTGACGAACATGTACCGAATTGTGCTTGACTGCAGATGTTACTGTCTTGTTACTGGTAATATGGAAAACGTTGAACAAAATCAATTCATCATAAATAAGAATTCTAACTTATGATACAGTTTCTCATCACGAGAATTTTGGATTCTCTGCTTAACCTGGAGATTAAAATACACAGAGACCGTCTCTAACAACTGAACTAACTTATGCAATGTGCTTCGAAGTAAGCTATATACTTATCTGTCGGTGATTACCGGTGTGGTCGCATCATCAGTGGATGTTTGGTTTCCTTCACGGCTTAAAAAACAATTAGAAAAATTGGTTAGTTATCATATTATCAAGAGCTAATAAATACCTGTGTTTATTAGCTCTTGATATTATAGATATAAATATATAATAACATCATGAGTACTTGAATAAAGACTAAATTCACGACTCCTAATAACATCATATTTACGTACTGTACTCGCATACACGCACGCGCACACACACGCGCACGCACGCACGCACGCATCCACACACCCACGCACGCATGCACGCACGCACCTCATAATGATCTTATTGGGATATCGAAGACGGAAAGAGACAAGGTTGGTCGAATAGAAATATCAACATTGCGGATTGCAGTAGAAAAAGGTTCAATTACGCAATTAACCAGCAAAGAAGGTAGAGAATTTCAATATGGAATGACAGAAACGAAAAAGCTATACTCAAAGATGAAGATGGTACATGTCGAAAGCAATGATCACGCGCGGACGATCGAGTACGATTAATAGGCTTAATAAAACCAGATGTCTTCATTAAATAATAATAAGTAATCATAATGTATTGTATTATAGCTATGACCAGAATTCTAATGAATTTTAATTATAATTTTAGATAACAGGGGAAGGAATTTTACGTAGGGCAAAGTGAGACTGGACACACTAGATGGCGCCACGATAGCGTATTCCTATCCGATTGTCAATGTTTACTGTTTTCTAGTTCGATCTTACTCTTAGTATCTATACCAAATAAATCATCGAGAAATGGCAGGTCAGGCGTGGCAGATGGACAATCCTGAGCTTTTGCAACAGGTATAATTATAACCTTAACCCTAACCGGGTATAATATTATAACTGTGTACTGTGTAGAACCTAAGCCAAGAAGTTAAAGAACGGCCCATCCCAACTCGTTTACCTAGGAGTCGTACGTCGTTACCATCAAGTTACACCTCGTTACCTTCAAGTTACACCTCGTTACCATCAAGTTACACCTCGTTACCTTCAAGTTACATCCCGTTACCTTCTCGTTACCCCTAAACCTCATAACATCGTATAGATTATCAATATCATTACTCATTAGTATTCAAAGTCCGTGGGACTATATCAAAGAAGAAGAGAGATTAAAGCCGCACTATGCGCATCCAAACGCTAATTTCTCCAGTACTAGACTAGCAAATACTTGGTGTCATGCATAATCACACTACCTTATGACAAAATAAACTCTAGTTCCTCCCATTTCACTGCGCATTGTCTTATAAAAGGCATTTGAAAATACCTCCAATGTTGTTCAAATTCTCCGATGTTGTTGACAATTTCGCGTTGCTCTGCCAAGCAACCGTGGAGCGGTGCTGCGGTACGGGTGTAGCAAAGATAAAAACATGTGACGTCACCTAACCGATTCTTGGCGAAATTGTTTGGCATACAATTTAGCGTTGGCGCCAGATTACCAGATTTCGCACCTCTTTCTTGTGGGTTTTAAGCAAACACGCACTGAAATGGGAGGAACTAGAGTTTATTTTGCCATAAGGTAGTGTGATTATGCATGACACGATGTATTTGCTAGTCTAGTACTGGATAAATTAGCGTTTGGATGCGCATAGTGCGGCTTTAAGTTGATCAAATAGACAGATCAACACTGCAGATCACAGTGAAAATCTCACTAAGTGAAACAATTGTAGAGCCCGCTCAGGCAGGCGTCAGACGTCAGACGTCACTTCTCGCCATGTAGTGAGAAGCGAGAAGGTAACATGTAGCTTTATTAAATAAAAGCCGTTAACCCTAACATAATCCTTAATCTTTCTCTGCCCTTGTATCCATTTGGTTTTGGAATTTTCTCCACCAGATTTTGCCCACAACCTGAGCCTGTCTATGCATGGTTAATTTGTGGAATATACAGGAAAGCTGTTATATACGAAATGACGAAGTGTTGTTGATGGTCGAAGATAAAGCTTCGTGCTCCACATTACAATATGAAATTTTAATGTAGTGTATAGAAGAATAACTCAGCTATCAAATAAATGAATATGTGCTTGCATATTACATTCACTGTAAAGTTGGCACTGTGGGCCGCTGTCAATTGTACTGTATACTTTAATAATTATATAAATAAACATGCTGCTTGTTTCCTTTCAGATTGCTCTGATAGGATATCTAAATAAGACGGAAGGAAGTGAAAAGTTGTTGAGCATTATTACTAAGGCCAGGGTGTTTACCGAAGTATACAACCGAGTGACTGGACAGAGGGAGATTGATGCAGCCAGGGTGAGTATGAATATGAAGTTAACATCTGCATATTTAATTATATTAAAATCACATTGCCAAACCTCTAACAATATTACTTTTCTCTTTCCAGGAGGCATGCATACTAGCAATTGTTGACTATATAAAGAAGCATCCACGTGCATCAAAAGATGAAATGGCAAAAGAGATTCAGAAGCAAGTACAGAATTTTGCCATTATTGTCAAAGCTTTATCCTAGTTTCTGACACTTTATGTAAAAATATTTAAATACTATTTTAAACATGATAGCCTATATATACTGTGTCTGTGTACTGTAACCATTACATTAAAAATCGTTACTATGAGAGTTATACTACACTTATAATATAACCCTATATCACGTTTAGTGTTAATTTTATCATCAAAAATATAAATTTAAACTTTAAAGAAATCTTTTTGCTTTCATCTTCATCAGTCTGTAGATTATATTATAGAGGGTGATTTCAGTAGTTTAGATTATAGTTAATACATTCATGAATTTATATTTTCGCGTAGCCATTCATTAGTAAAAAATGTATTTTTAATCACTATCTGTAATCACAAAATCAAAGTAATTATATAAATCAGTTTACACGTAATATATGTAGTAAACCAGTGTGTATTTGATATGGTAACAAGGAATAAAACTTCAATTTGTACATAAACCCTACATACAACATGTATAGATGTACTTGACATTTCGTAACTATATGTACCAGCCTTTACCCTGCAAAACGTTGGCACTAAAATCAGTATTTTGCAACATATGCAAGCAGGCACGTATAGCTGTAAATGTTTAAGTGAAATGTAAATCCTTGCCTACTGCACCACGGTATACCATTTTGTAAGTTTCAAGGTGTAGAACACATAACAAAGTGTACAGAAAATATTATGTAAATACAGCAATACAACAACAGCACTAAAAGCTGACCACTTGTGACAAGGAAGACACAAATTTGTTTCCTACATCATTTTTTTAATAGGAGGTACCCTAGCTTTAATTGCCTTTAGGAGAAACTTAGTGAATCGATTCTGTAATCTTACACAGAATACAAAGCAGCAGGTACATGTATAAATAAAAAAATCTATCTTCATGTTCACAAAACGATTTGACGTTTAATATAACATACATGTTGAAATATGACTAGTATAAGTTGAGGAGCAAAGCTCTCAACTCATTTCCACTCATGAGAAAACCTGAAAGTCACTTGCTATAGCAACAATACCACTAGCACCAGAAACCAATAATGAATATTTAAGAATTTAGTGTCAATGGTACTGGTTTCAAGCTCAACTGTACGAGTTTGATGCAATATGAATGTATTTACGTTGATATTGCGATTAACATTGACTCTATATGATCATATTAATTTTACTCTGGTTCTAAGTCACCGGTACACATGGGAAAAAAACAAAGACTGCACCCTAGAATTTACCTATCTGTCTGAACATGACAGCCATGCTCCCCTTACCCCGGACATTGCTGCTAGGTTGCTCAAGCTAAACCAGTTTACATTGTATTTTCACACGTGCTCGACATATTGTCGACTTTGTGAGATTTCGTTGTCAACCATTATCTAGAACAACCCTACCACAGCAACAATTTGCTACAGCTGCCTGTCGAACATGCTAGGCAGATAGGTATAAGGTAAATCCAGAGCACATGCCAACATCGAGGATCGGCTGCCATCGATCCACCCTCAACGCGTAAGGAAACTTAGACTGAGTAGTAGCCTTGCATCGAACGTGATGTCAAGTCAGTAAGAATTATAAATCCTGCATGGATTACAACAACGATTCGCTACAGCTGTCTATAGTCACGCGGGACAGACACATCAACCCAGAGCGTGTGCCAACAATGATGATCGACCACCATCGATCCACCCTCGATGTGTACGGAAGCTTAAAAACACAGTAGTAGTAACCGTGGTCCATAATCAACTCGCCTCTCTGGCAAACTCGACCAGTGTGTCGAGTTTACCCGCCTGGAGGTCGCCCAGCTCGGCTCGTAGGTCGAGATGACCCACCTGGAGATCGGGCAGCTCGACTCACGGGCTAAAACTCATGTGAGATTGAAAATTGAGATTGATCATGTGTGACAAAATTATGTTCTACGCATAATAAAAGGTTGTTCCCACAAAAATACCACACACTTATATTTATAGACAAGTACATCAACCATCTTAACAAACCAGACAGAAATTATCACCTACCGTATCTTGCAATTATTGCACTCAAATCAAGTAAATTTTATTATTTAGGTCAACACTATTGCATCCATCAGATTTGTTCTCCATGTAAAAGACTACTTTCATGCCACAATTAAAAAAATATTTGTTTGCCCTCACCCGACCCAGGCTGAAAAGTTTGGGTAGGTAGGTAGGCTTTTTTTTGAGGGGGGTCTTTTTTACAAATTCAGCATGGTGTCTACATGCTCAGGTGTGCTTGTGTGCAGATACCTTTTATGTTGAATGTTTGTTTTGCTTGATCAATAAAATTTTTTGAGTCGTCCCCTTTTTGGCGGGTCGGTCGGGTGAGGGCAAACAAACAATATTTTTATTATGGCCTCAGTACATGTATTTGTAAGCGAATTATATGCAATAAAGATTTAATAATATTGAAAATAGACGTTTTGACGTCGGAATGTGTAAAACATCTTAAACTAGACAGAGGGCACTCACGGAGAGTGCATACCTCCGCCAGCGACATAGCTTGTAGCAGCCGCTCGTTGCTGCTGCTTGCTCACATGTACACGCTTGACTCGACGCGCTAATATCGATCGCGCCAACACACTAACACACTAACACTGACTGGCCTGCTGCTGGCTACACGAACACACTGACACACGACCGCACGAGACCGATCACATAACTTCCCCTCCAACTCCGTTGGGCGGAGGTAATGAGTTGGCCGGTGAGTCGAGCTGCCCGACCTCCAGGCTCGTCATATTACCCACGAGCCGAGCTGGCCAACCTCCAGGCGGATAAACTCGCCACAATGTGAGCCGAGTTGGTGGGTGGGTCGAGTTAACTGGTGCCCGTAACCTTGCATGAATCAATGCATCGCACGTGACGTCAAGTCAATCATAATTGTTATCTCACATGGAACTTCCAGACTACAACAACGAATCGCTAGAGCTAACTCTAGTCACGCGGGGTGGACACATCAACCCAGAGCGCATGCTCCAATCATGCGCTCGCCTGCTCCTGCCGCCCAATCACGCGCTCGCCTGCTTCATCCGCCCAATCACACGTTCGCTGCTCCGCCTTCTCCTGCAGCAGCGAATCCTGCAGCCACCTGATGCCGTCGCCCAATCACGCGCTCACCTCCCCCATCCGCCCAATCACGCTCGCCCAATCACGCGCTCACCTCCCCCATCCGCCCAATCACGCACTCGCTTGCTCCGTCTTCTCCTGCAGCAGCGAATCCTACAGCCACCTGAGGACGCTGCCGACGCTGTCACCCAATCACGCACTTGCCTGCTCCGTCTGCCCAATCACGCGCTCGATTGCTCCGCCTTCTCCTGCAGCAGCGAATCCTGCAGCCACCTGATGACATCGCTGACGCCATCGCCCAATCACGCGCTCGCCTCTCCCATCCGCCCAATCACGCGCTCGCCTCTCCCATCCGCCCAATCACGTGCTCGCTTGCTCCGCCTTCTCCTGCAGCCACCTGATGACGTCGCCGACGCTGTCGCCCAATCACACGCTTGCTTGCTCCATCTGCCCAATCACGTGCTTGCCTGCTCCATCCGCCCAATCACACGCTCGCTTGCTCCGTCTTCTCCTGCAGCAGCGAATCCTGCAGCCACCTGACGACGTCGCCGACGCCGTCGCCCGTCCTCGCGCTCGTCTGCACGACGTCGACGCGGCGGCCGGCATGGCGGCGCACGTCGTCAAGCATGATGAGAGCGGCGAGCTCGCGCGCGCTCATGCACGCCGTGTCGCGCTTGTTCATCACGATGAGCACGCGCGCGCTGCGCGGCAGCTCCGGCGACGACAGCGCGTCGGTGAGCTGCACGCACGCGGCGGCGACGCGCGCGCGGTCGCTCAGGTCGATCGCGAACATCAGGTGCCGGCAGTCGCGGTAGTAGTTGTGCCAGATGGGCGCCATGCTGCCACCGAGCTCGCGCACGGTGATCTCGCTCTTCTTGCCGAGCGAGACGTTGACGAGGTTCGTGCCAACCGTCGGCACGGTCGGCGGCACGTCGCCATCGCCGACGTCTCGCGTCGTCGCGTGCAGCATGAGACGCTTGAGCAGGAGCGTCTTGCCGCCGCGCGTCGGCCCCACGATCAGATACATGGTCGCCGCCGCTTCGGGATCGCCCGGCTCGCTCACGTGTGAGAAGCGCACGCACGGGCAGGCGGTCTTGCCGCACCACACGACATCCTTCAAGCGATCTTGGCTCTTGGTCATTTACTAGAAAGGCAAACAAATAAATAAATTAGAACTGCTAAGAGACAAGGCAGTCATAAATTAAGTAGGCGTATCTTACACAACACAAGTTACAGAGCTACGTTGCGTTTAAAATCTACATCACTTGTCAATCATAAAATCTACATAACCTCATATAGTCATAAGTGTTAATCTTCAAAAGTCCTGGGGACTATAACGAAGATGGAGAGAGAAGTGGATCAAGTCGGTAGATCCACACTGCGGATCGCAGCGGAAAAAGTTGTAAATTTGCTATTTACTAAGGATGAAGGCAGTGAATTCCAATACGGAATCACAGAGACAAAGAAGCTAAACTTAAGGATCCTTAGAAGTTTGGGGCCCAAGGATAGAGAACATGGGTCTCAATAAAACCAATGTGCCTAACCCTAACCCTAACCCTAATTATATTATATTTATATTGATGTAAATGACATTGGTTTTATTGGGACCCATGTTCTCTATCCTTGAACCGAAGTTTGTACATGCCGAAAACAGTGATCACGCTCAGATGAGCGGGTGCAGCAAACAGTATTCATTAAGGCTTACATCACTACATCTTATAGTTGCCACGTTTTATCCATGAAATATAATAGTAAATGATATAAACCATTTTTAAAGAGGTATTTACCATTTCAACGAGCCTGTGTTGGATCTGTCTAAATCGGCGATACACCGAAAAAAACAACAAATATAGCGAGAAAGTTAGCGCACGATAAGAAGTCGGTCATAACAATAAAACCAGCCGCCGTACCATGATTATATTCATAATCATACTACCAGTACCAGTCACCAGTCGAGTTGTTGACGTTTCAGTGTTTCTTGCGCGCGGGTAGTGATTTTTTTCTAGTGTCGAAATACGTTATCTCGACGAGAAGGTAACTAATTTAGAAAATGAAATAATAGAGGAGATTACAGATAAAGACGAATGAATGCACGACGACTTTGGTGCTAACTAACTTTACGGAGCGTCCACCAGAGGACGCGACCGATAGTTATATACGTGTCTAGAAACGAACACCTGAGAACTACTCTCGGTAGTGTTACGTGTAGGAAGTAAGTTTAGATGAGCATGGGATAATTACCGTTAATAATTACAATATCAGTACGACACTACCACTCTGCCTACTATATTGAGTGACACTAACCCTACTTTGTTTTACTGTAACTGCGACAGTGTCATGTGTGTACAGTGTATATAGTTTGTAGCATTATAAGTTATAACACTTATTACAAACAATTGAAACATATGTTCGCAAGTTTATGTACTGTATTAATACGTATTATGTCATAATGTATTCGGTAATCTACGCGCACTACTAGCCGTAAAATAGGAAACATTTTCGACGTTAAACCCGTTCACATAATTGGTAGGTAATCAGGATACAAGTGTTCCTCCTCTTCCCAAAGCCATATGTAATTACCTTTGCTGGCTGTGTTTATATAATACAGTCTTACTTACGCTGAAGGGGTCGTTGTCGTATCAGGTACTATATACAGATATGTACCCGAGGTACATATATGGGTTCAAGGATAGAGAACATGTATCCCAATAAAACCAATGTCATTTACATCAATATAAATATAATATTATATCAATATAATAGGTTAGGGTTATGGTTAGGGTTAGGGTTAGGGTTAGGGTTAGAATTAGGGTTAGAATTAGGGTTAGGGTTAGGGTTAGGCACATTGGTTTTATTGGGATACATGTTCTCTATCCTTGGGCCCATATATGTATACAAAAAGTGTACCAGACTTGTACTACAGAAGTGTACCATAACCCTGACCCTAACCCTATAGCCCTAACCCTAACCCTAAACATACCTCATATAAAAATATAAATAATACTAAACAACCTAAAACTACCTCGGGTACATATCTGTAGTACCTGATACGACAACGACCCCATCTGCCTTACTTACTGAGTGAGGTGTGTATTGTACGTCACTACATGCCCCATACCAAAATGGGTAACCAAAGTAGGAAAAAATGTACGGGCAGGTTACGAGAAGGAGAAGGAAGGAGAGAAGGAGAAAGCAGGGCAGTGTTATAGGAGTTAGTAGAGAGATAGTAGAAGATTGGGGTGAAGGAGAAGGTAGGGGAATAAGATGAACTTGAGTTGAGAAGGGAAAGAAAGCAATACAGGAGGAAAAAGGAGTTGGTGGAATGTTGAACTAGAAGGGGAAGAGAGGAGTGTGATGTAAGCTAGGGCTGAGGAGAAGCTACATGGAAGTGATGAAGAAGATAGAACAAAGAGACAAGGTCAATCAGGGAATGGTGAAACGTCAATTAAATGCTAAGTGGCATGTGTCGAGGGGTCTCAACTAATTATTTTTACCATATGGTATGTATAACTGTTGCTGAGATGCTATATAGTATATATTATGGCACGTGTAAGTAATCATTATCCTTTCTGTTTTCTCAGTCATGTGCGTGGTTAGTCGTGTGATTTTATTGATGTGCTTGCTCCTACCGGTGCTGGGCCATCAAAATGTCAATCCAATGAACGCACAGAAGCAGCCGCAGCATGCGCACGGTCGTAACCAGCCCGCCCAGCAACAACCGATTGCATCTAGACAGCACCCACCAACACGACTTGATAGGCAACATGTACAGGATGCTAGGTATGCATACGTTATTAATTAGAGACCTCATATAATGTTAAAGCAAAAGGTTGCAGCAAAACCTTACTGTATAGTGTTTATAGAATCACTGACTATATAGTGCGTGTGCGGCCCGGCCCGTGTGCGGTATCGAATTATATGAGCAGGTTGTATCTGTCTGGTTAATTGTGCGATCAGGTAATAATTAGTCTTCTTTCTATGAAGCCAAGTCTAGAAGAATAAAAAAAACTTGTATATTTTAGATCATTATAATTTTACAAAGATTAATTTAATAAATTTCTCTAATTTGATTTCGGAAGGGACACATGCAGGCTCGTATATACAAATCGTAATATACGTTTTCCTTGTAAATTTGCATATTACTAGTAACAGTAATGAGTACACAAATACATATTTGCTTATTTATAGCCATATCAAAGAGCACACAGATAACGTCATAGAGAAAGACCCAAAGGACATGACTGAGCAGGAGTTGCAGTTTCATTATTTCAAACAACATGACTTGGATAACAACAATCAGTTGGATGGGTTGGAACTCGTTCATGCACTCACTCATTTTCACTCAGGTATGTGACCTTATATGTGCTTGTGAATTTTGGTGTTCATTTAGTATTTGTTGTTAAAAAACAGCCATAATAACTGAACACCAGAGTTATGTATTATATGTACATTATTATTATATATATTGTTGCAGGTTGTAAACTTTAAAGTTCTATAAACTTACAGGCAAAAAATTATCCCTTACATTTGATCTATTGGAAGATGTGTTTTTCCTCTACAGGATTTTGGTATATGTGTATGCAATGTTCTTCAGGAGCTTATATCATGTAAATAGAGGATTTGCATTATATATACATATATATATATATATATATACAGGGTGCGAAATTAATGGGAGTCCGGAGTCAAATACTCCCTGATTTACTGCCGGACTCCCTGATTTGATATTTGCAGGAGTCCGTGTGACTCCCTGAAAATTCTGCTATACTAACTATTTTGATCCAGTCTTCCAGAGCACGGCCTTGCGGAATTACCGTATTTTTTCAGTAAAAGTTCAAAGAAGATTTGGCAGACGTGCAACCGCATGAATCTTCAAAATAAGCACATGTATGCGTTATTGTTAATATCGTTAGTTTTGAACTTCAGACTGCGGACTCCATCATTTTGCTGCGGACTTCGTGATTTTGAGGGCAGGAGCATATGAAAGTTGGACTCCCTTGTTCTAAAGTTAATTTCTACCCCTGTATATATATATATAATATTATATATAGTCATCACGGGAACTTGATGTAAACCCAAGTAACTATTAATTATGCAAAGAGATTGGTGACATTTTTATCTGAAATTTGTTGGTGTACTTGCACCATGAATAGATAGATATACCATGAAAGTATAATTGTTATTGCGAAATGCCTCCAGCTTGTCAGTAGTATTGATATGTAGTAGAACCAAATTTTCCCATGGCAGTAATACTGCATTTCCTTCTTACTTTTCGCTGATAACATAATTGTATATATAAATTAATCAGAACTCGATAATTTGCTGTTACATCACACATTGCTAGCTACATTCAGACTTTTAACTTACATTTTATATTATTTAATAACTGGTACAGTTATATTCCAATGTTTGAATTGCTTTGATACAAAACTATTTGCTTAACAGCACAATGTGCCCCTGCTATCTTCCACTTCGTACTGCATCCATTTATATAAGCCGCGTTCACACGTAGCAAGAAATCCGGTATTTAGCGTTCACACGAGGCAGAATACGAGGCCCAAGAAATACGGTATCTAAACAGATCCGGTATTTCATGTAAATACGAGGCTTCCCAGAATCCGAATAATTTGCCGTGCTTGAGAAATACCGGATTTCTTGGACCGCGCATTTCCTCGTGTGAACGCTAAATACCGGCCACGTATTTTATAGACTGGTCCGCGCTCGACAGTTCCAGTGTAACACGAGTGGAACTGTCGAGCGCGGACCAGTCTACGTATTTTATGGACAGTTGGTTTGCATTGCATTGTTTATTTCGCATTGTTTGCTTGATTGTTTAAAGCAGCTCGCAGCTCGCAAATACCGTATTTCTGGAGCCGCGAATCAGCGTGTGAACGCTCGGTCGCGTATTTGTCTCAGATACGGTATTTCGCAAATCCGGTATTTCAGAAATACGAGGTCTCGTGTGAACGAGGCTATAGCTATATAGATCAGAGGTTAATAATGACATTTATTGCCTTTTCTGTACCCTACCCATTATGGTAAGTTTTGGCGATAAAATAATGGCCTGAGAATTTGCCTTCTGCCATCCTTGTAAACAGGGATAACAGAATATAAATAATTGTTACGAAATGCTCCATATCTCTTCATGCTTAATTATAAACACACATGCATGCACACACTAGTGACACTACACTGGCAAATGCTGCACTTTGACCATTGAAATGCGACCATTGTAACATGATTATTATTCTAACCATAGAAATTTGGTGACTTTTGTTCAGATAACCCAAATGAGGTACCACCTCCGTTTCCCGAAGATGAACTCATTGGTCTTATAGACGACATATTGAGGGAAGATGATCTTAATAACGATGGCTTCATTGACTATATGGAGTTCATAAAGTCTCAAGCAAATCAGCAGCAGCAGCAAGTTCAACAACAACAGCAGCCGGTACAACAACAGCAACATCAGCAACAACAGCAGCCGGTACAACAACAGCAACATCAGCAGCAACAGCAGCAACAACATCAACCACAACATCAGCAACAGCCACATCATTAACAGCAGGTGAATCAAGGAAAGCTAACAGTGTAAAAGGTAATGGAAAATCTTAGAAATTGGTTATGTAGTGACCGCAGCTCTTCTAGTATGGTTGGGCTTGCACGGGCTCTACACGCATGCTACATGAGGAGTAGGAAGGTGCTGAGATATGCTGGGTTTTAAAAAACAAGCTATTTGAACCATCTTTCTGAGATGCAAGGGCAAACGCATGCTATTTCAGCCTGTCTTTGTCATGCTTACTTAAGAAAATATCCAAGGTCATCTAGACTTGCCTACAGGTGTCTCTAGTTGTTCTACCGTGTATCCATATATCCTAATTCATCTGAAGTGTTCGGCATCTGGATATTTCACAGCTTTGTATTATTTTACACTTCCTGTCAGGCGCGATGTCTTTTACTAGTTTTACATGTACGCCACCAGTTTGGTATAATGTAAACTAGAACACACAGTTCTGTTTACGTACATATAGATCTGATAGCAACTGTTTTGCACCTGGCAAGCTTGTAATTTTATCTGCTCACAGTAGTTAATGTTTTGTTACAGTGGAACTCGTTTATGAATTGTTAGCAATACCAACTGGTTTATGTTCACCAATGTCTCACGTTGTATACTTAGTTTCACTAAGGAACTTTAGTGTTCATGTTGAGTTGTGGTATAAAACACAACACAAATTTATAAAAGGCAGTTGACAACCAAAAATAAATCAAGGGAGTGATTTCAGTTATTTTTTATGACATAGTGTGTTGGACTTACGGAGGAACATTTTTGTCAGATTTGACCTAGAATGATTATTTCTATTAAAAATGTATTAAAATTGGCAAACATTTGCACAATATATAATCTCTACTGATGTAAGAACAATAGAGCTTTTAGTCCAAGAGGAGAAGTTTACATTCTTTTATTTTTTCGCATTCTAGAAAGCACTGGAAGGTTGTAGCTAGCAAAGGCCGAGCATATTGTTGCCCATGATTTTTTAAGTTATGCACTAAAATTTCAAATCACTTAAAACAATTAAAGTGCTTAGAATTTCATTCCTTGTTTAATATGAATCTCTCAGAGATCGGCAAACTAGCTCTGTGATCCAAGTTAGGATAGTAGTTTAGCTATGGAAGAACGCTTCATTGTCGCATTTTGTGGCACATGCGTATGTTGCCCGGCAAGGCTGTGCGATTAGCAGGTGCTAGTGTGAACACACGTACTATAATTACGGTACATGTACGTGTGTTACGCACGTAACTTGTTAGACGTCTCTTGGGAGACTGCTCATTGTATAAGTAATAAGCTGTATTAGATAGCTAGAGCGATACTCTTGCTTTCCTGTTTCGATGAGCGGCGAAAGTGCCGTCGCAATATGTTTCCCGTCTCTCACACACTCTGCCCGCTCTACACTGCTTTGAGCTGAAATTGTCTTCCGTCATCCCCCGAGGCAAGTGACATCGCCGGTGTCATTTGATGGGGGAAACAATCCAAGCAATGTCACCAATACGTTTGCAGATACTTGCATCCGTGGAGTGGCTGTCATAATCGTCATTTGCCGCACAGTGACATTTTTACGACCCCCCACCACCCCTTTCTGCCGTACTGCTATTGTAATGGAGCTACTGTTACTGGGAAGGACGAAGATACACGTGTTGTGTATCTGGTTGAAATTCGTCGGCGAATTTACTGTGGTGTGCGTCGTCGCGCGCACCTGTTGTCACGAGGCGAATTGATGTCGTGATTTACGTGTTGTTTGTCACACTCGCACTTGACATTCAGCGCAGGCCCATCCTTCGAGTTGTAGACATAATAGATGGATTAATTGTGGTAAACCGACCCGCCGCCAAGGGATTCGCGGAAAGTGCGTTTGAGAATGCGGGAGGTAGGGCGGAATTAAATTGATGAGGTGTCAATGTAGCGTGCCGAGAATAAGGCTTGGTCAATGGAAACTAATGGTGAGCTGGGTGGAATAACGACATCAATGCTACGTCACGCATGCAGCGACGGAAATAGTGATGTTTTCTAAAGTCTGTATATTTTGTACTGATTATACCCCCACCGTTCACGTTTTATAATAAACTGTTGCTATGATGACACGTGCATTTTTTTTGAAGTTTTTATCTGCGATATCATGGTTCTGTATGCAGATTTCACAATTTTCATGTACGACGTGTAAACTGGTAGTAAACTAACGTCACAATTCAGCATTCATGCGAAAATATAATGCATCATCACCATATCGCGCAGGCTACCTAAACATTTTCGCCGTGATCTTTTCCCTATACAAACCACGCGATGTCAAATTAGAAACACTATAAAGTAGAAGTTTCAATATTTGATTAACATTTGTACTATTCGTTGCTCACTTACCGGTGTCGCTCTGTTGTAGACAGGCGCGAAGTCGTCTCACTCGTGCATTCTTACTCGCATGAATCACACCGATGACAAATCAATCCAGCCGCAAATTCCCGTACGGTAATCGCGCGAGGGTGCAATGTGCACGATGCTTTTAGAGAAAAGAAAGAAGAACTTTCTGTTACACGACGTTTTGGGAGCTGTAATAACAGAAAAAAAAGAAGAAACGTGACCTCCGTGTGTAGGGGCAGTCTGATGCGGCGATAGCGTGGCTTTAGGGCGTATTAACCAGTAGATTTTCGCGCTGATCGAGCACCAGCCACTCGTTTGATATTGCATTACACACATTTCTGCACTGCCCACCCCCGAGAAAGCCTTAGATTGCATTACACACAAGTATATTACCAATCCCGTGTGGTAATTATAGTGCGCGTTGCTAACGACCCGATTCTACCACGCACATCTCCGCACGGTCCCGAAGGCCGCCATTTTAAAGTTTAATTACGAAATTACAAACCCAACTAACAACTGTATAGAAACAAATGAAGCGACGTTATCCGTTCGTCATTCGTGCATTGTGTGATGATCAGGCGCAAACCCGTGCATGTGCACCGCCATCTCACTCACTTCGTCGTTATAGAGACGACACACAAGTTAATTAAACGCTGCGAAGGAAATCGCTATTGAAAACCAGGTGTCTAATCTACATGGCACTCGCGTCTAATCTGTCTAGCAGGCTTCCGCTGATTGGGAAGCACCGCTAGCGATTATCACAGCGATTAATTAGCGACTGCCGAAGATCTTCCGTAATTGACTCTGTCCTGCGGTCTGTTGACGGTAATCGTGTCGTGTGTCGCGTGTGTCACACGAATGACGCGTCGGCACGCGTGTCATCATGAACATCGTGTATGCTCGTTGTAACATATTATGTGCACACGTGCATATACTCATGTTACACGTCTGTATATTATAGTGTAGATATGTTACTATCATATTCATTATATATATATATATATATATATATATATATTATATTTTATGTTAGTACCTATGCGACACGAATAAACCGCGTCGTTCTAATATAGTCTAAGAGCGAGCCATTTCTTAAAAAATCCTGGAAAATGAAAGACGCAGCACCCCACACCTGTATACTTGGTCTGATACGATAACATGATAGTACTACGCCTATAGAATATTTTCTGGTATGATATACTGAGGAAACGATAGGAAATCACCATGCCAGAGACGAGTTTGTTACGTACCGAATAATTTCTTTATCGTCAAAAAACGCGGGGTATATTAATAATATTTATTATATATATTTAAAAGTTTCGCTACAAGGTAGGCATAATATATATATATATATATATATATATATATATATATATATATATATACCTTGTAGCGAAGCTTTTCCAACCATCTCCTCCTATACATAATAGCATCGGGTCTACGTTTGTGCAAGCGAGATCTAGGTTAGTAGCTGCGTGCGCAGAGGTAATTGCACAGTTTGTGTAGTTAACATCAAGAGTATATAAACACTAAATAAAACGTTCACTTGCTCTCTATAACACGTAGCATCATGTACTTTCAGTACGTAATGCAATGAAGAGCTGTGGGTGTTTTGGTAACTTCTACAAGAGAATCTGTGTGATGGTTCTATGTGAGCGTTGTAACTGTATGAATGAAGGTCACCTTAAATGTGACGAAGAACGGTTAAAGTTTATTAACGACATAAGGAACGTAAACGAAGGAGTACTATATATATTGTGACGAAGAACGGTTAAAGTTTATTAACGACATAAGGAACGTAAACGAAGGAGTACTATCCTTCGTTTACGTTCCTTATGTCGTTAATATACTTTAACCGTTCTTCGTCACATTCAAGGTGACCTTCATACAGTCTCCGAGAGACTATTATAGAGACATATATATATATCTACAATATGTCTCTACAATAGTCTCTTTGATGTAGCCTGAAAAACACTTACGCGAGTGCAGAACTTTTCCGTGACTCCCCAGACACCTGTTGTCAGTGTATTTTGAAAGTGTTAAGTGGAAAGGGGTGTCAAGTTACCGAGGAGCCTGACACCTATGATTAGGCAGTCTGTTACTATCGCTGCAGTGCTCACTACTGTATATTATATTAGCTATAGTTTTATACTACAGATTTATTCCTTTGTTAATTTTTATCTGCGCGATTTTCAATGTTTTCTTGTTTTGTTGTTCTTTGTTTTTTTGTTCGTTTTATACTAATTCCGGGGTGTGAATAATATGTGGGGAAGACAACGCACGTGTGTTTACTGCTAGTTCTGCGTGTAATACATTCAAACAACGCACTGACACCCCTGGCCTGGTAGCTATAACATGAAAAATACAAAATGTTGGTTTGTAAATAATTTGTGAAGAAGATTGAAAGGTTCTCTAGAATTCTGTTAGAATTTCCAATACCTTAATTCAGCTAGAAGTGTAATCATATTGAGCATCAGCCCTTTATGCCATATATGTCCTTTCTAGCCATTCTCAAGAGAAGATTTAAGGGGTTGATTGAATTAGATTGAGTGGCTCAACAGTCACAATTTATTCTAGCGCAGTGTTCATGTTCTTTCCATCCTTCTTCTTCTTCTTTTTCTTTTCCCTTTTCTTCTTCTTTCGTTTCTTCTCCTGCTTATTCCTCTTTGTCTTCTTCTCCTTATCTTTTTCTTGTTGTTGTTGTTCTTCTTCCACATCCTCCACCTGCTTCTTCTTCTTTTTCATCTTTGTCTTATTCTTCTTTTTCGTCTTCGTCTCCTTACAGTGGTTGGACCACTTTAATCATATAGAAGATTCTATCAGTCTGTCAGTAATGGCTGTCACTGCGAGAGTGTTTTACGTCCTTAGCTGAAGCTTACGTCTCCATAGCTGAAGACAGGACCGCTGTGGGCTGATCATCAAACCTGCACCATCACTTTCCATCGTCGCGTTCACGCTGTCGACCACGAATCGACTTCCCTTTCAAATTATAAAATAAACACGTTAATTATAAACACATTATTACACGTTAATAACACATTATAAACACATTATAAACACGTTATAAACACGTTAATAAACACATATAATTATAACGTTCTGCTCGTGACGACCAAGGTCAAGGGTCAAGACCACCACTTCCTATATCGACTGTTATTTTAGCACGTATAGTCGCGATTTCAAACTAGGTGGCCACACGCACGCACGCACGCACGCACGCACGCACGCACGCACACACAGAGACACGCGCGCGCGCACACACACACACACACACACACACACACACACACACACACACCACACACACACACACACACACACACACACACACACA
>NW_014577538.1:325203-341310 GCF_000485595.1 Priapulus caudatus | reverse complement strand
TGTTTATAGTATCGTTCCGGCTCGCCCCCCCCCCCCCCCCCCCCCCCTCCTCCACCCCCCCCCCCCCCACTACCTGTTATTGTGTTCACAGCATGCTATTCCGCATCGCTCTGTTTTTCCCGTGTTATGCTTTAGATATTTCCAACTCATTTATTATCTCATTATTCTATTTCACATCGACGTTATCGCGCGAACAGTGTTTTTCGCCGAGCGGAAGCTAGTCGTGGTTATGCAGCGTAATCCGCAAGTAACGATTTCCTAGTATTCTACTACTGGCTAAAAGAAAGAGCAAACTGTGGCCATTGTCGCCGGAAAGAAAATCGTCCGTAACTTCGATTCGTGTTTTATTTATGAGGACAAAGGCGTTAGGCGCGTTATAAAAGGCGCTGAATCGAAAATTCCACGCGAAAACCGAGTCATTGCCGAGCTGCGCTGTGCTCCCCCTCCGATAGAGTAGTTTAGTCTTAACACTTGCTGTATGAAAAGCGTGCGAATAAGTTTTTCTTTGCATCTAGAATATTCTAGAAGTGCAGACCATAGTGACGAGGGAATCAATGGTGTCAAAAAACTGGCGCGAGATATATTATAGGTGTAACGATCTATCCGTCACCTATAACGCCTTCACTATAGAGTAAGACGACGGGTGAGCGGGCGCGTGTGCGTGGATGCGCGCGTGCGTTCACGGGTTCGCGTGTCCGTGGGTGCGTGGGTGCGTGGGTGCGTGGGTGCGTGGGTGCGTGGGTGCGCGTGTCCGTGGGTGCGTGGGTGCGTGGGTGCGTGGGTGCGTGGGTGCTTGGGTGCGCGTGTCCGTGGGTGCGTGGGTGCGTGGGTGCGTGGGTGCTTGGGTGCGTGGATGCTTGGGTCTGTGTATAGGTGTGCGAGAGTATGAGATGTGGGTAAGTATATATTCAGACGATCTATCCAAAAAATAATCCAATACTACATAATCCGAAATATCCAAAACTAACTAACTGCGCTCCACGCCAATATTATATACCTATATTATATAAGGAGATTATGGGGAACAAGCCAGTTAGTGCTCAAGAATCAAGTAGAATCCTCACCATCCCGCATGGTTGATTTAGTTATTTTATCTTTTATAAGTACTGTATATAATAAATAAATACGTAAATAAATATAAATATAAATCAGTCAACACTAAGTACTAGGGTCCTCACGCACGCACGTACGCATTCACGCACGCACGCATGCACGCACGTACGCATGCACGCATGATCGCACAGGCGCATGGGCGTAAGTGTATTGGTTTGAATGTTTCCAACTTCCATGCACATAATTTTTATGTGACTGAAAAAGTTGCGGGAGAAATGAACTTTTATATAAAAAAAGCGAGGACTTTGCCATAATAACAGATTGTCTCATAACCACTTAACACTTTTTTTAGGGGTAGCACATCGCAGTGAATTTCGACCGTAACAAGCTTAGCAGACTGTAACATCAATAGCCCAACATAAATTATTTAACTTATAGCAACAACGCAAAATTTAAACATAAGAATGGAGACGCGGGCAGGGAAACGAAACGAAGTAATACCAAAATATAGATATAAATTCAGTATATATTCGCGAATAGTCTCCTTGTATGAAATGACAAACGGCGGACGCGTATACCATTTTATAGCTGATTAGAGTATTAGTGCTTGCTACCCGCTACCTTGCAGGATCAGCGGCCTTCTTTCATCGGTAACATTGGAATTAGCATTAGCATTACAGAGTGGCTCTCGAGTGATGCATCGATTATCGTTAAGTATAGTGCCCGCGTCAATAGATGAGGCTCGTATGTGGGACAGGCCTAACACGAGAAAACCTATACGCTGTCTAATCCAGCCGACCCAACCGCGATACACAGACTGTCTATATGATCCCGATAATTTTCTCATTTCCGTATGCGTTTCTTATATTCATCTACCTGTTCTTCCATCCGTCCATCCGTCAAACCATCCACTCCACGTCCATCCTTCGATTTGTCCGTCTGTCCGTTCGTCCATCCATCGATCTATCAATCTATCCATTCATCCGCCTGTCCGTTCGTTCGTCCGTCCGTTCGTCCGTTCGCCCGTCGGTCCATCCAGCCAGCCATCCATCTATCCATCCATCCATCCATCCATCCATACATCGATCTATCAATCTATCAATCTATCCACCGCCCGTCCGTTCGTCCGTCCTTCCATCCAGCATCCCTCCATCCATCCATCGATCTATCAATATATCAATCTATCCATCCATCCACCGTCCGTCCGTCCGTCCGTCTTATCCAGCCATCCATCCAAAATCCCATTTCCCCCCTTATCATCGATCTATCAATCTATTCAGATCCTATCGGCATTCCATCACCGTCGTCCGTCCGTTCGTCCTTCGTATCGTCCGCGATCATCCCAATCGCGCAGCCGCAGCAGCCGTGCCATCCATCCATCCATCCTCTATCCATCAGTCACCTCCGTCTATCATTTCATCCATCATGGCCATCCATACCATTTATCCATCTCATCCAACCATCCATCCATCCATCCATCCATGTCCATACATCTCATCCATCATCCCATCTATCTACCGATCCAATCCATCCCAATACGCATCCATATATCATCCATCCATGCATGCATGCCATTCCATAGAGTGCTACTCCATCATGATCTCACCATCTCGTAACCGTCCGTTATCCATGCCATGCATGGCATGCATGCATCCATGTCCATCCATGCCCTTCCTCTCAGACCCCCCCCCCCCCCCCCACTACCTGGTTTACTTGTGTTCATCAGCATGCTATTGCGCATCGCTCTGTTTTTCCGGTGTTATCCTTGAGATTATTTCGCAACTCATTGTATTTATCGTTCATATTCTTATTTGCACATCGACGTATCGCGCGCGAACAGTGTGTGTGTTCGGCTCGGAGCGGCAAGGCTAGTCGTGGTTATGCAGCGTTAGATCCGCAAGTAAGGATTTCGTAGTATTCTACTACTGCTAAAGGAAAGAGCATAATGGGCCATTGGCGGCAGGAAAAGAAAATCGTCCGTAACTTCGATTCGTGTTTTATTTAGTGAGGACAAAGGCGTTAGGTCGCGGTTATAAGGCGCTTGAATTCGAAATTCGCACACGCGAAAACCGAGTCATTGCCGAGCTGCGCTGTGCTCCCCCTTCCGGATAGAAGGTAGTAGGTGTCAGTCACCTTGAATGCATACCTAGCGAAGAGCGAAAAGCTGGCGAATAGAGGGTGTTTGTCTTGCGCATCTAGAATATTCTAAGAAGGCAGACCGATAGGAGCGAGGGAATCAAATGGTGTCAGTAAAAGCTTGGGGCGCGAGATATATTATAGGCTGGTGACGATCTATGCCGGTCGACCTATACAGCCGGCTTCACTATTAAGTAAGACGGACGGGTGAGCGGGCGCGTGGGGTGGCGGGTGATCCGCGAAGAGCGGCTGTGCGTTGCACAGGTTCGCGTGTCCGCGGTGGGTGCGTGGTCGTCGGGTGCGGGGTGTCGCGTGATCCGTGGGTGCGTGGGGCTGTGGTGCGCCGTCGTCCGTGGTCGGTGGTGCGTGGGTGCAGTCGGGTGCTTGGTGCGCGTGTGTCCGTGGTGCGTGGTGTCGTGGTGCGTGGTGCATGGGTGCGTGATGCCTTGGGTCTGTGTATAGGTGTGGCGAGGAGTGATGAGATGTGGGTAAAGTATATATTCAGTACGATCTATCCAAAAAATAATCCAATACTACATAATCCGAAATATCCACAACTATACTAACGCGGCTCCACCAATATTATATACCTATTATATAAGGGAGATTATGGGAACAAGCAGTTAGTGCTCAAGAATCACGTAAATCTCACGCATCGTTTCCGGCCATGGTTGACATTTAGTTATTTTATCTTTTATAATACTGTTATATGAATATAATAAATAGTAAAATAAACTATAAATATAAGGCAGATACCAAGTCAAACACTAAGTACTAGGGTCCCTATATCAGAGAGTTGCGCCAACTCAGGATGTGACTGCCATGTTTGTTTGGTCAAATGGATCCCGAGCACGGCGGCCGCTTAAGTAGCAGCGCTGTATGGATACGCGGTACAGATGGTCGTAGTAAGTTAATTAGACTAATACGTGCTTCAATAGAACTCAAATTTACAGAGATTAGGCTGCTGTGTATCTAGATTTCTAGAAATGGTAACTCAATATCGTTCCGCGAGAGCGATAAATGATAGTTAATTGTAACACTTCTTACCGCCCAAGCCGTGCGTGATATTAACTGTGCGAAAGCCGCGCGTAGATACTTGCTAATTAAATTAGAACGACATCGCGCTTCACACTAAACTCAAGAATCACAGAGATCATAGATGAACACATTGTGTTTATATGTATCTAGATTCAGTAAAGTAACTCAAATCGTTCGGCGGCCATGATGATAGTGCTTAATTGTATTTACTTTTCTTAGTGTACAACACAGACGTAGTCATTTTGGAAGAAGTATGAGCAACTGCTAATTCACTAAGATAAATGCGTTCCACTTCACCCACTACGCAGCTCGCAGCTGTAAATGTGTTTTGTGCAAGTTCTAGAAATCTAGATACACATAGACACATGTCTTAGCTAATAATCTCTGTAAATTTTGAGTTTATTGAAGCACGAGTTAGTCTAATTAAATTAACTACGGACGCATTGTACAGCGTATCCGATACAGGCCTAGCTGTACTTAAGGCGGCAGCGGTGTGACAATTTGGAAAGCAACATGCCGTCCAGCGATCACGTGACCGAAAGATTTTTTTCCAGACTGTATGGCGCACTCTCTGTATACAGGGACCCTACTAAGTACCAAACAAAAGTAATAAGTATACCAAATTCGGCAGCTCACCAACTCGCGCGCACGGCCACTCAGCGCTATTTACTGCATGCTGCTTTCCAGTATAATACAGTTTGGTTCCCGTGATAATAATCTATCCCCTATCCCTCGTTCTAGTATCCTGTATACCGACGATACTACCGTAGCCCGTCGTTGATGCATGCTTGTGTTATAGGCCTATATAATATATATAAATAATATAATCTATATAATATAGGCAATCGAAAACCCATGTTGAGTATTCGGGATGCCGTGGAAACGGGCGTACTTATTCGCCAATAAATAATTCAAAGCTACTTAATTTACGTTTGCCCACGAAACACACAGTCCCCTCTCATTCACCGTAGCCCTGCACCCCCACACGCAGTCCTCCCATTCACGTACCGTGGCACGCCCGCCCCAACGATTGCTCCATTCACGTACCCTGCACCCCACACGCAGTCCTCCATTCACGTACCCTGCACCCCCACACACAGTCCTCCATTCACGTACCCTGCACCCCCACACGCGCGTTGTTATAATAATAGTTAGCTATTATACTATTTAAACTGCCCGTGTTTAGATGTTAGGACGTTATGGGCAATCAGACACATGTAACGCAACATGTAGGAAATCGTATTTCCAGAGAACTCGTCGCACTTTGTTACTAGCTGGCTATAGGGACCACCAGTTAACAGACGTTGTACGTCAGATGCACGTTTCCCTTAGCTAGCTCGCACTTTACCCGAGCCACGTGGTTGTCTGGCTTCTGACAGCCTAGCGTGACATTCGTCGCAGCACCTTTTAATACTGCAAAATAATAAAACCAAACAGCGTGCAACCCTAAACACGTAGTTAATACGTACCGTATCCCGCATCCCGTATCCAATATCCCGATTACGTGTGACGAATATCTGATACACGGTATATATAATATATAACGGCCGACTTTCACTAAGAAATAACATCAACAAACGTGAAATGTCCGAAATGGGCTATCGTAATTCCTGCGTTCTGATTGGTTGATTTATTGCAGCACTCTAATTAGCTGATATCAATGCATTACAAAATCTTCAAAGGCCCGCGTCGTTTCAAAAGCTATAGTCGGCCCCCTGAGAACACGCATGCTTAACTTGGAGCCAATCGATTGAAAAGCGTGGAAGGAGCGCACAAAGTAACCCGTGTTAAATTTGACAATATAGTACGACAAGCAGAAATTACTACGTGTAACGCACGAAAACACTTAAAACCGGCGCATATCCACCGCGTCAATCGTCTCTCGCCAACTTATCTCGGCATCTATTACATCTATCGAGCTCTCAAAGATACCATGCACGATACACTCTAGCGCGCAGGCATTCGGCGCAAGTTGTAATTGACTTGTAGCGCCTAACTATTATAGGCATTCGCTTTCGTAAACAGCTTCCTCAAACGTCGAAGAACTGTAACCGTAAATAACACTCCGGGGGAGCGGATGTGCTCACCGGCTTAGATCTCGAACAAATTTCCGGAGAGAGGTATTGATTTGAACGTCGTGTCACCGTCGCGCCCATAACGCGAGTCCCCCCCCCCCAGCGCCGCCGCCACCGCCGCCGCCACCACCACCGCCGCCGCCGCCGCCGACTCTCCCCGCGTTCCACGCTTAAGTGCTCCAGAGTTTTTACTCGGGAGAGCGACGCCGACGTAAAATCCATGCAGTCGTCGATTAAAATATGAATTCAGGCAGGCAAGGCATATGTGCGGCACGAGTGAGAGCTAGAGATAGCAGACAAGCGGCTGTGTAGGACGCTCTATGTATGTATATATATATATATATGCGCACCTGTGGATGATTGTACACGAACACTCACAATCTTGGTGTAAATAGACGTGAAGTGTAGCCGTAAGATTGCTCTCATATGATAAAAAAACGATGAACGTACGTATTGCGAGACTCACGCTGGTCTTTTCTCCATCCGGCTTGCGCCGTCTGCTGTGTTTTCGGTAACGTGTAGTGACGTCACGTTGTCGGAGGTACACTTCGAAATGCTTGTTGGTAAACGTGTGCGCGGATGCGAGTGTGTCAATGTACGAGGCATAGACTAGTCAATCGCAGCTTTTGTTACGCCCGTTCCGAAACGCGCGTCATCAATGTTTATAAGTATACACCAGAGCGGCGGCGGTATAATGGTTCGATATTCCGCATTCACATAGTTAACTATGCATTCAGAGAAAACTCTCATTATTCTTGGGGAAAAAACTGCAGCATGTTTATTGCATTCAGAATTGATGTGTAGTTGACAAGCAAGATTGCATAAAAGCAACATGCGCGAAAACTATACAACCGTGTACGCGATTACTGAGTGCATGTCGTAATGTGTTGCCGTGTGGAAAAAAAGTCCACACGCGGCAGCTGCTGTAACTGAACGACGGCTAAGAATGGCAAGAATGAGTAATCAATAAAATTCCTCGTTTGAGTGATGTTTCTTCCGAAACGAACATAATTTGAAAGGAAGCCCAAGCAACAACAAAGCCGTTTAATTGTCACAGGTATTTATTGTTGTCATTTGTTGTATGGATTCTAAAGAACACCTGGGTGCACCCATTGGTAATTTAGTAAATATTCCAGTTCCAGATTTCGACACAATTTTAGCTTCGTGATAAATAGTATTTAAATAAAATAGATATAACACGATATAATATCATATACAGTACTGACTTACTTTGTTATTTCTATTATACTATAATAATCATTCATAAGTATTTTTTGTTCGATACGGGCATATCGTTTCTAAATATTTATATTAATGCATTCCAATAAATTTTCTTAACTTGCTTGACAAGATAGAATTATAATATATAACACTCTCTACACGATTTTAGGCAACATGGCCAAAATCACGCACGATTATCAATAGACTTTGACTAATAAACGCCCAATGCCAGAATGATTGTAGGTTTCAGAGAACATTTTGCGTGATTCAGTAACAGACCGTACATTTATAACTAAGTACTAAAAACAAAGCTATACTATCGAGGCAACTGAATTAATTTCTAATGCAACGTGCTACTAAATGGCGGGGAATCTAATGATCTAAACAACTTATCAAGATTCCGTCGTTTGTTTGTTGCAAACAGAGCAAAGCATCTTTATAGAAACTAGTTTCTAGGGATTCAAACGCATTTGATCGGAATAAGGGTTAATCAAACGATCGCGACAAAATCTCCCTTCCACGTACGCTCACTCGTCGTTTTTAAGAAATCTAAAAGAGATCGGGTATACATACTCACATTCCAGCAATTGCATCCTATAATGGTCCTATCGTTGTGAGAATCGTGAACACTTTCGATCGGTAACCGCCCATTGAGAGGAGGATTTTTTTTTCAAACCTGCTTAGATATGCGTAGATTATTCACTAGTATTAAAACAAATTATGCTTTGCATGGCTCATCTCTATCTATCCCGATTCGGTGAAGTAAGTGGGGGGGCTCTTCACTGCGCAGCTTTTCTCTCTCTCTCTCTCTCTCTCTCCCTCTCTCCTTCTCTCTCTCTCTTTCTATCGCTCTCGCAATATCCTTCTCTCTCGTTCTCCTTTTCGGCGTTAGTATCGATAAAATACCCCACGAGTTAAAATACTGTTACAAAATATCGCGCCGCCCACAAAACGTGCTCCCCCCTCGTGCTGTCGAACAAATCCGGATCTCCCGATCTGAACCCCGGATTCGAACATCTAGGTTCTATTGAGGAAACCGGTCTCGACCAGCTTGTCAAGGAAGAACTTGACGTCGCCGATGGCCGACTCCTTGATGTTCATCGAGCGGAGAAGCTCGAGGTTGCCTTCTTCGACGGCGGCGAGCACATTGCGCATGTGTTCGACGTCGGTCGTCAGCAGATTGAGAACGTCGCCAAAGTCCTCGACCGTCTTGCTTTCTGCAAATAGAGCGACGAACGGGCGTTTGTTTAGCGCTCCGGGAGACTGCGGTCAAACCTCGTGTATAACGGTTATTCGACGACGGAAATGCGATCATTACGAACGCAAGTGACCGTTCTGTGGAGGTAGGCATCGCTGTGTTGTGGCGCCGCTCAGGTGTAACGACAAAAGTGGCCGTTACGGACAGGTGGATATTCTGTCCAAACGGGTTTAACTGCGTAACTGCCTTTAAAAGGAAAATGCCAAAAGTGGTTAGCGCAGACAGCGACCGTTCTTTAGAGGTGGCCGCTAACAATGGTTTGGACCGACGAGATCGACCCTCGTTCGTTCGCTGCTTGTTTTCGTACTTTCTGCCCGCGTTTGCTTATTCGCTAAAGCCAATGCAGCGGGTTATAGTATTTGTATATGTTTTTATAATAAATTTATAATAAAATAATAGAAATAAAATATAAATAAATATAATAAATAATAAATTTGTGTTAAATAAAAACTAAATAAAAAATGTTTATAGTATCGTTCCGGCTCGCCCCCCCCCCCCCCCACCCCGCATCGTTTGAGACGACACAAATGCGTTACTTTGTCTCTCACGTGCAACATACGCATGCGCGCATGCTCGCACTCCCGCGATAAACGCAGCCCCGAGCTGCCTCATCAGCGATGGAGGAAACGTGGAAGGAGGTGCAATTTTACAATTAAATTTCATGCACCCGCGCTTCGCGACCCTGCGCTTAATTGCAGGCGCTGTAATATTTGGTCGCGTCAACGAACGTTCTAACGCCGCGTCATCAGCTTCAGCCCCGAGGAAAGCTGTCCGAGAGGGAGAGAGAGGGGGAAAGGGAGAGCTATATTGACAGATAGAGAGAGAGAGAGAGAGAACAAAAAACAGACAGATAGATAGAGATATAGATAGATACATAGATAGATAAATGGATAGATAGATAGAGAGAGAATATTAGATAGATAGACAGATAGATAAAGATAGATGAATAGATAGATAGATAGATAGATAGATAGATAGATAGGACAGATAGATTAGATAGATAGATAGATAGATAGGTAGATAGATAGATAGATAGATAGATAGATAGATAGATAGATAGATAGATAGATAGATAGATAGATAGATAGATAGATAGATAGATAGATAGTAAAGAGAGATAGATATTAGAGAAAGAGAGAGAGAGAGAGAGAGAGAGAGAAGAAGAGAGAGAGAGAGAGAGAGAGAGAGAGAGAGAGAGAGAGAGAGAGTGAGAGAGACGAGAGAGAGAGAGAGGAGGCAGAAAGATATTACGGGGCTATTAATGCGGGTGGACCGACGCCTAGCGCGCGGCAACGTGTCGCTAAGTATCAGTATGAACGCCCCTCGAAGCAGGCCCCGGTAATAATGTCACTAGCTAACGATTTCGCCACATCCGGGCATTTCCTTACATTGCCTTGACGACGGACGTTATACTGCGCGCATTAGGGCAAACGCTGTATGCAGCGCCCTCTATACCAGCGAAATAGACCAAAGAAAGTCCGACTGAAGCCTGCTATCGATTTCGTTTTTCTGTTATGATCCATTTCAGGGCTTTCTATCAAAACAATGGGGCGAGTTTACCACAGCTGAGAGAAAAAATGAAACGGTAACCATGAGAGAGAAGGTGTTCATTTTCGCCGCGTCACGACGCAATGACGCGAGCAGGCATCGCGGTGCCATGGAGAAGTCGCTTTTCGCGGGTTGATAACAGCAACTACTCTGGCCGTGATATATGAGTGACAACAAAAACGCATAACGCTTGCCTAGGCGATCACTGGAAAATATAAGACGCGTCAAAAACTAGCGTGAGTGCAGCCAACACAGACCAGCCCAATAACGCGCTTAACGTTAAGCAAAACAGCTCTATTCCAACAACTAATTATTGCACATATTGTAAATGAGTTACGGTAAAAAAATTCCCAATTTCGTATAATAACTACTGCCCACGCTAGCGCGATACACTACGCGCGATCAAACCTCGCCACCCTTCCCAAGGAGCGTAGCGAGAATATATAGACATACTGCTTCTAGAGAAACAACAATAATGAACCATCCCACGTTTGTCAATTAGAACGAGAAATGGAGAAGCTCAACCGTACAGGAGGAGTAAGACCAATCCCTCGGTGACCCTACATAGATACGGAAACAGGAGCGCGCAGTGTTTGATGCATGCTCAGTGTCTACATTGCAGTGACGATTCGAGACTGAGAGGCCGCCGCACATGTGTGATCATATCACGTTATCGTTGGTCACCGTGTTGAGCAGGTACTGATTGATTTTCCACGGCGCAGGTGTGTTTATTTGCATTGTGTATGCTAAAGTGGCTGCGGTGCGCGCTCGGGCGCGTCCGCTAGCTTCTCCTGTTTTCCCCCCGCACATCGATCTGGGTCTTCATGTGTAAGCCGCCTAATATCTAATTCAATACCGTCGCTGATTATTAAGTGCGTTCTCGCATAGCCGCTGACTCAATGGCCGACGCCTGCCACGGTTGTCGCTGGCGCTCTACCGCTACAGGGAGAGATGACATATAGGAATAGTGACCCAGAGTGCGGTAAGCTCGAAACGTAAAGGAATAATTTAGAAAGCGCGTCCGACTTCGCGAACGCCACGTCAGTAGAGGTTAGCGACGAAAAACGGCAAAAAAGTCGGCGCGAGATTCGTGCGCGGGTGAATTACCAGCGATAACCAGGGGCGGCGCCACAGGGGGGGCAGGGGGGGCGGTCGCCCCCTATCATTTGCGCAAGAAAAAGGAAGAAGAAAGAAGAAAAAGAAAAAGAAAAGAAAAAAAGAAAAAAAAGAAAAAGAAAAAGAAAAGGAAAAGAAAGAAGAAAAAGAAAAAGAAAATCTTGCAATGTCTTTCAAATAATGGGTGGGGTGGGGGTCACCCCCCCCCCATCATTTGCAAGAAAGGGTAAAGAAGAGAAGATTCTTGCAAATAATAGGGGGATCGCCCAAAAATGAGTGATGTAGCCTACAAGCTGGACCACTTTCATCGAAAAATCGAAAATTAAGTGTCGAAATTCAATCCATATAAAACCTGTGCTTAATTTGATAATCGATGTCAAGGTGTTATTTCCTTGGGAGTCAACGTTCAAGAACTGACCTCTAATAATACTCTACATGCTATCTTATTTTTACCTCCGCCCACGGAGTGGAGGGAGGTTATGTGATCGGCGTCGGTTTTCGTTCGTGTACACGTTAGCGTGCGTGCGTGCGTGCGTGCGTGCGTGTGTGTGTGACGCGATTGATATTAGCGCGTCAGCGAGCGAGCCAGCCACAGCCGGCTGCTGCTGACTGAGCGGCGAGCGAGCATACATGTATGCTGGGCGTATATCGTGGGTTATTTTCGTGTGTTCGTGAGTCGTATGGCGTATGGCGTATGTCGCTGGCGGAGGTATGCTTTCTCCGTGAGTGCCCTCTGTCTAGTTTTAGTTAGTGTGTGTATGCGTGCGTGTGTGTGTGTGCGTGTGCGTGTGCGTGCGTTCATCTCTCCGGGTCATGTTTTTCTCGACTCTACATAATACAAGAATTATTGGGTTCAAGTGCTACAGCATAGATTTTAAAGCAAATCATTGTTCCGGAGACCCCCTCTTTTAAACGTGTCCAGTTTCATAGCATTGAATTTCAACGAAATCCTAGCTAGTTCCGGAGACCCCCATTTTCGAACATAGCCGGTTCCAGAGCATACCAAATTCAACAAACATAGTTCCAGAGACCACCATTTTCAGGTCTGAGTTAGTTCCAGAGCCCCCCCCTCATTTTTAACTTTGCAGTGGCACATACCAGATACCTACCATAATGTGGGGTGAGTCCTCCCCGGGGTTTCATCTCCTTGGTATATGTTGCTCCTTGGTTCCCTGCACAATTTTTTTGTCAGCAATTTAAGGGTTTTGATTAGTTAAACTGTGAGAGCTTCCCCGGACCCCTGCCAGGGGCTCTGCCCCTGGACCCCACCAGGGGCACTAAGGCGGGCCCCTGGGGCCGGATTCATCAACGTTGCGCAAAGTGTATTGCGTACACAGAGTTTCTACGAAGTACGTACGCCAAGTTCGTAGGTGCGATTCATCAACGCAGCGTAGCACCTGCTTACGCGAATGTTGATGAATTCCAGTGTAAATCCACTACGCCATCGTAGCTGCTGGCTGTTGAGGGGCGTGCCTAGCATAAACCAATCACACTGTGCGACACATACCATAGGAACCTAACTGACGCCTCTCTTGTATGTAAACCATATGGCTCTAGCTGTCTACAGGAGTGCTGGGGGATGTAATAGTTGTCCTCATTTTCGTTTGTATGATTGTGTGTTCAACACTCGATGAAAGCAGCGACACGTACGCGTGCGTGCGTGCGTGCGTGTGCACGTACACGTGCGTGCGTGCGTGTGTGTGCACGTACACGTGCGTGCGTGTGCACGTACACGTGCGTGCGTGCGTGCGTGCGTGCGTGTGTACGTACACGTGCGTGCTTGTGTGCACGTACAAGTGCGTGCGTGTGCACGTACAAGTGCGCACGGCGTGTGCACGTACATGGCTAACTACGAACTCGCTATAACGAAAACAATGCCAAGCTATGACAAAAAAAGCGTCAAAGCGCCGCCTGTCTGTGTAGTATGGTAATTATTTATTTATTTTTAGTTGGTAGTAAACTTTGTAATGTTTTCTCAATAAAATAATGCATGCTGCCGTATGCTGGAAACACCTGCGGAAATTTCGAGTGGTTTACGGCACTCCGTCAGCTCGGGTAAAGTTACGCAAAGGTTTACGTAAATTTTAGCTTGATGAATCGCACCTAAAACGGCCTCGCTTGCGTACGCGAAATCATACGAAAAATTTACTAAATAGCTGTGTTGATGAATCGCAGCTAACGTCGATTGCGTACACAAGATTTACGCAAAATATTTTGCGTACGCAGCTTGATGAATCATGAATCTACCCCCTGGACTCCACCCGTCAGTGCAAGCGCACACGGTATCAGTCTACAGTTCCCAGGGGCGTGTACAGGGGGGAGGGTCCAGGGGGTCAGGACCCCCCCTGCTCGCGCAGAAAACGCATCTGAGGGGGTCTAATTTCAAAAATTTCCTGGGGGAGAGCCCTCCAGACCCCCCCTTCGCGTGCTCCTGTACACGACCCTGGTTTCGCCCCCCCTAAGAAAATACCCTGGCGCCGCCCCTGGCGATAACGTAAAAGAAAATCTAATTGTTGACTTCCGCTGTGTGTATGTACGAGCGTTGACATATTTTGGTTAATCTACGAGAGAATCATGCATTTTTTAAATGGAGTTTCGCGCGAAAGCTTAGGGGTAAATAATATTAAAATAATAAAATAATATAAAAAAAAATCGGCGTATAAAACTGTACGCCTAAAGTGCGCCAACATTAATGGAAATTCAATGTAGAATAAATGGAATATTCGCGTGATAAAACGTTACTTAATTGGCAAACAACAGGCGAGGCGATATCAAAAATGTTAAAGATTGCGGTACGACGAATGCATCCGTAAATTCACAAAGCCTAACGACACGCATGGACAGACGGACAGACGACGCAAAAACAGACGAAATTCAAAAATATTATGTAGAATTGTGTAAATTCAAATTCGCCCAAATCACATTGTAAATCTCAGCAACGCACAGAACATTTTGAATGCATTCACGGACGTGCGTGAACGTGTGCGTGCCTAGTGCCTACTCAGTCCTCTAATACGTAAAAACGTAAAACGTAAAACGTGAAAAATCATCAACTCGATCACTGTAATATAAGCAGGTGAAAACCAACTCTGTGATACAATTTGTGCTTCTAACCAAAAGTAAAAACATGCGAATGTCTGCAAAAATTCTCCCTATACGTGCGTGAGAGCGTGTCTGCGCAAAACCCTTTACTATTCTTACACGTAATTGCGGAGCATATATATACCAACCTGACAATGCGATGGCGACCTTTTCGATCCCACCTCTCGGTGCTAGGGCCTGAACTGCCTTGTCTCCAAACAGCTTCGCCAAGAAGTCGCTGCCATTTTGCTCAATCAGGTGTCGAAGGAAAGCAACTATCTCATCAACCGGAGGCCTTACCGCTGCAAAGACACGAATAAAACGCGGTTATAGCCATCAGATTACAGGAAATCGTCTCCTTTACGAGGCGTTCTCTCGCATTACCGATTTTCGAAACAACTAACACGGTACGCATACACGCGCACACGCATACGCACACGCACGCACACGCACGCACGCACACGCACAGACTAAAGAAGGTATACATAAATTATACGTAGTATATACACGAACAAAAAATAAAAAACAACACTTCATTTACGAGAGGAAATTTCTTTCGTAACAGCGACTTTCAGGAAACAACTGGCATGGTAGAGATAAAACCAGACACACACACACATAAGTAAAACCTGTTACACGGCAATATAATAAAATTACAAACAAAAATTCCTCCATGCATATCAAGTGCTCTCTTGTTTTACCCACTACGTTCGAATTGGATCGCGAGCACGCGCGACTGCGCACGCGCACTCGGCGTGCGTCGATGATTGCGTGCGCTAATTCGTCGCGCTGCTTGTTTGCGCGATTACAGACCCGACGACAAGCACGACCATCGCAAGCCTGCGGGCGAAACATAAATTATGCATAAACGCATTTTCGCTTCGACGCGGTACATGCGTCGAGTAGTCAGCTGACGCTGTCTCGGTCGACTATAAGACGAAGGAGGCGCAGCAGAGAGACAGGAGGGGGGCTCTCAAAAACGCATAACGCGACCATAATTCTGGGGCCTGCACTGGCCAAATGTCAACGACCGACATGCGTCTGCAAGCATTACGTGTCGCGCGGTAGCCTGTTGAGATATAGCAAACCAAAACTATCGCAAATCCGTATATTTTTTCTCGCTCTCTCTTCCCCCTTTCTCTCCATCGCGCTCTCTCTCCCTTTCTCTCTCTCTCTCGCTCGCTCCTTCGCTCTCGCTCTCCCCTCTTTCCCCTTTCTCTCTTCCCCCTCTCTCTTTCTCTCTCTTTCTCGCTCTCTGAATCAGGGGAATACATGGATATAATACGCGAGCGTTCAACGGGGCGGATGTTTTAATGTGATTAAACCTCTCATATTTTCGGTCTAGACGCGAATCATCTAGATTTTTATCGGGTTTTCGCATATACGAGATTAAAATTGTTTTAATCCTTATAATTTGACGCCAACGCGTCCACGTCCCTATTCTTATTTTAACCGATATTTCTGCTATTTATCCTTCTCTTTCCCATATAAAATAAAATATATACTATCACCTTATCCTCTACTAACTATACCTTCTCCCCCGTCTCTCTCTCTCTCTCTCTCTCTCTCTCTCTCTCTCTC
>NW_014577538.1:321298-325193 GCF_000485595.1 Priapulus caudatus | reverse complement strand
TACTCTACTATACTCATAGTATAGTATAGTATAGTATAGTATAGTATAGTATAGTATAGTATAGTATAGTATAGTATAGTATAGTATAGTATAGTATACTATACTATACTATACTATACTATACTATACTATACTATACTATACTATACTATACTATACTATACTATACTATACTATACTATACTAGGCGTAACTAGTGGACGATGCGGACTCCGATATAACTAGTATGATACCGTTGATATCTGTTTACTAATTACTTTACGAGCTCTGTTTCGCAGGTGCAATTTGGTCGGACGCTGTCTGTCGCGGTAATATTGTTTAATAATCGTCGCGGTCTGAGTTGATGTATAGCTAGCATTAACTCAGCCCGCGATTATCCTGATAATATCCGCCATCTAGCGTTACACACAATCCATCTCATCGAGCTCGTTATTAATAAATATATATATACATACATATATATATATATATATATATAATATATATATATATATATATCCCCGATAACACGAGAGTAAAGCGACCGACTACTGTCGGCGCGGCTCTATATATGATAATGATTTTTCTGCGGCAGGTTAGAGCTGTGACGTGTGAGCGTCGACAGACGTGACTATCTATATACGTCGCAATCGTTAACCCAGCGCTGCATGGCAGAGACCCGCCGATGGGTCACGGTCGTGTGCCGAATGTGTTTCGTCTCGTTCCATACCGACTGGCTCTGCACACACGCACGGACAAAATACCGACCTAAAGCCGTTCTCCGTAAATTGAGTTGCATTCCGTCCAGATTTCTCTGCTGCTAACTACCGGCGCACACGGCGAACGTCACCGAAGAACGGATATAAACAACTCAAGATATTGTCGCCGTTATGAGATATGGACTCAGAAAACTCATATGTGCCCCCTATATAATGCAGTATTACGTCTGATTTACGAATAATACGTGTGCAATTCCACTAAACCTGGCGATAGCAAACAAAAAACAAACAATCAATGCGTATCTAGACGACGCATACGCACTCGCCCGGGGATTGTCTGTCAGAACAAGCCATCACTGCGCTCTCCGCTTTTTACGTCGGTCGAGCAAGCACCTTGCAAGAATGGGTGATTGAGGATTTTTCTCAGAAAGCTCATGCACATATTGCACGGCACAATAAGCTTCTACGAGCAGTGGCAATATGGAGTGAGCATGCGCACTCGTACAAAAATTACTAAAGCAAGGGGCAAGGGAAAGGGTGACGAAGGGCGGAAAAGAGGGAACGTGGAGGAGGAAGAATGAGAGAGAGAGATTGAGTAAGTAAGAAAGTAAGCGAGAGGGAGGGTGGGAGAGAAAGAAAGAAAGAAAGAGACAGAGAGAAGAATGGTGAGAAGAGATGAGCTGCCTAGTTGCATGCGAAAACCTATTTGCCACGTAGCAGGATGTTATTCTCACAAACTTATCGTATTGTATTGCAAAAAAATCAACTCTTGATTTGATGCTTGTTGCTTCATTGACCACCCATATCCGCCAGTTCTCTTCACAAACAATTATTATCAACACTTCATTCGTCGTCGTCGTTAGTATATACCATAATATATTTTTGCCGCCCACTAACCAATAATCGTTAATGTTCTCCATTCGCCACGCGACAATCTATTTCGGTGATGCTGTGGGAATAGCAGAGCGCGCCTAGCCGGGACAGCTTTCCCCCTGCGGATTTCGGATTACACGAGCGCCCTCTATTATAATATTGCTCTTGCGCCCATCCGCGTCTCCCGCCAGGAATTGCAGAGCAGTCGGCAAGCGTCAAGAAAATATGGTGCGATATGAGCACTTCACTTTCAATATAGGTGCCGGCGCGGTAGGCGCTGTCGCTGTGGGGGCGTAGGCGTGATGCATCATCTACCTCGTTTACGGACAGCAACCCCCCCCCTCCTTAATTATTATCGTTTAAACATGGTAAAACAATGTGGTGATTAAACAGGGTATAGGTGTGTCTGAGTTTTCTATATCCAGGAAGAAAATCGATACTAGTACGCGTGGTAGCGTGATAGTTAAGTGGGCTATTATGTATATGCAGAACTATATGTTTATTATTTCATTATATTACTCCATCTATAATTATCAGGAGTATATATATATATATATATATCAAGAGCTAATAATACTAGAGAGAGAGAGGCAGAGAGATATACGGGGCTATTAATGCGGGTGACCGGACGCCTAGCGCGCGGCAACGTGTCGCTAAGTATCAGTAATGAACGCCCCTCGAAGCAGGCCCCGGTAATAATGTCACTAGCTAACGATTTTCGCCACATCCGGGCATTTCCTTACATTGCCTTGACGACGGACGTTAACTGCGCGCATTAGGGCAAACGCTGTATGCAGCGCCCTCTATACCCAGCGAAATAGACCAAAGAAAGTCCGACTGAAGCCTGCTATCGATTTCGCTTTTTCTGTTATGATCCATTTCAGGGCTTTCTATCAAAACAATGGGGCGAGTTTACCACAGCTGAGAGAAAAAATGAAACGGTAACCATGAGAGAGAAGGTGTTCATTTTCGCCGCGTCACGACGCAATGACGCGAGCAGGCATCGCGGTGCCATGGAGAAGTCGCTTTTCGCGGGTTGATAACAGCAACTACTCTGGCCGTGATATATGAGTGACAACAAAAACGCATAACGCTTGCCTAGGCGATCACTGGAAAATATAAGACGCGTCAAAACTAGCGTGAGTGCAGCCAACACAGACCAGCCCGATAACGCGCTTAACGTTAAGCAAAACAGCTCTATTCAACAACTAATTATTGCACATATTGTAAATGAGTTACGGTAAAAAAATTCCCAATTTCGTATAATAACTACTGCCCACGCTAGCGCGATACACTACGCGCGATCAAACCTCGCCCACCCTTCCCAAGGAGCGTAGCGAGAATATATAGACATACTGCTTCTAGAGAAACAACAATAATGAACCATCCCACGTTTGTCAATTAGAACGAGAAATGGAGAAGCTCAACCGTACAGGAGGAGTAAAGACCAATCCCTCGGTGACCCTACATAGATACGGAAACAGGAGCGCGCAGTGTTTGATGCATGCTCAGTGCTACATTGCAGTGACGATTCGAGACTGAGAGGCCGCCGCACATGTGTGATCATATCACGTTATCGTTGGGTCACCGTGTGAGCAGGTACTGATTGATTTTCCACGGCGCAGGTGTGTTTATTTGCATTGTGTATGCTAAAGTGTGCGGTGCGCGCTCGGGGCGTCGCGCTAGCTTCTCCTGTTTTTCCCCCGCACATCGATCTGGGTCTTCATGTGTAAGCCGCCTAATATCTAATTCAATACCGTCGCTGATTATTAAGTGCGTTCTCGCATAGCCCGCTGACTCAATGGCCGACGCCTGCCACGGTTGTCGCTGGCGCTCTACCGCTACAGGGAGAGATGACTATAGGAATAGTGACCCAGAGTCGCGTTAAGCTCGAAACGTAAAGGAATAATTTTAGAAAGCGCGTCCGACTTTCGCGAACGCCACGTCAGTAGAGGTTAGCGACGAAAAACGGCAAAAAAGTCGGCGCGAGATTCGTGCGCGGGTGAATTACCAGCGATAACCAGGGGCGGCGCCACAGGGGGGGGCAGGGGGGGCGGTCGCCCCCCCTATCATTTGCAAGAAAAAGGAAAGAAGAAGAAGAAAAAGAAAAAGAAAAGAAAAAAGAAAAAAAAGAAAAAGAAAAAGAAAAGGAAAAGAAGAAGAAGAAAAAGAAAAAGAAACATCTTGCAAATGTCTTGCAAATGATGGGTGGGGTGGGGGGTCACCCCCCCCCCCATCATTTGCAAGAAAAGGTAAAGAAGAAGAAGATTCTTGCAAATAATAGGGGGATCGCCCAAAAATGAGTGATGTAGCCTACAAGCTGG
>NW_014577538.1:309172-321288 GCF_000485595.1 Priapulus caudatus | reverse complement strand
TATATATATATATATATATATATATATAGCACCACATAGGCGCAACGTAGCGAGTCAGTTTCCCGAGGTTTTCATCATCGATCTATTAAACAACATGCAGTGAGCTGTAAATTGAGGCTGTAATCAGAAATCACCTGTTCGTAATCATGTGTACATACATACCCCTGAAAGCGCAGTCATCAACGAAAACATATATTGCCTCGGCAATAAAGAAACACCCGTCTCGTTATAGTAGTTAACGGCTAGTTAGAGAAGCTCTACGGGTAGAAAGATCTGAGCTGAAACGATTCGGTTTGAAGTTCACAATATGTCGATATATTATGTCACTAATTAGGTAATTATCATCGGCAGACGATCACGACTATAAACTTCAAATTCGATCAGCTGTTGCAAGTACTACGAACAATTATTTTGAAAGGCAGCCGGGAAATTTGTGCAATTGTGCGCGCTGTCAAAAAATGACAAGAATACGTTATTCCTATAGGTAGAAGACGTGGGTAAAGTTAAACTCGGATAATTTTATGCAAAGATGCCATTACGTCGTGCCACTACTGTACACACGCACGCACGCACGCACACACACACACACACGCACGCGCGCGCGCATACGCACACACACACACACACACACACACACACACACACACACACACACACACACCTGTATATATATATACATTCATGAATTATTTGTGCGCGTGTATCAACGGCACGTGTGCAGTTATGAAGAGTTGGGGAGTTTTTTGCGTCGCGCGAAAACGCGGAAACCAACGTCTTGAATGTTGCATGATAAATGCTTGCACCTGCCAGCGTCTCATGATATAATAGCATTGCTTATTTACGGTAAAGAGTCGGACGTGCTATCGACCCGCTGGTCGGCGCGGCGACATGGCGGCAAGACAACGAGTCGCGCGCCGGTTTTGAAAACTGCGATGACAGTGAGTGAGCGATCAAGCGATGGCTGCCGCCACTGCTGCAGTCGCGGCGATACACTCACGCGGGCACCTCTAAAATAAGACGCACGCCAACGCAGGGACGGAGCGGCGCGGCGGCGTGGCGCGCACAGATATATATATATATATGTTACCGTGTTAAGGAGAAAAATGTGCTGTTCTAATATGAATAGCAAACTGGAGAAATAAAATGGGGACCCCGATTCAGAAGCGGCGAACGCTCGGAAATGATGCTAATGAATATGTCAATTAACGTGATGCGCTTGATTGCAGTGTAAACATGCGTGCGCAGCTGTGCACTGACACCGCAGCATTGCATCGTCACGACAAGCGGGCCTACGTGTTTCTATGCGAGCACGGCAATTCTCTGCGATGTTTAGAAACGGCCGTGCACTTATCGCAAGTGATTTTCGCGTATGTTATCGTAGTAGCAAACGCGCATGCGCCGTGAATTCTTATTTTTCAATCGAAAACGATTTCACGGCAACGCAGGGCTTATGAAATAAAGAGAAAAAAACGCGCACACGGGCACGTCTAACTAAGCATTAATTTATACGTGCGCACGTTCGCAATTTTAAAATACCGGTGACATGCGAGTTAATCGCGAATTCGAATGCGAGTGTTGCGCTATCAAGTAATCGCTTCGTGAATTTTCACGCAAGCTTGAACATGGCGGCCGTGAATCGCGCGCAAAACACATTACGGCATCGAGGCGCCGTGCTCTGTGAACGATTTCTCTGCTTTCGCTCTCTGTCTCTCTCGCAAAAATGTTCAGATCCTGCTTATTCGATTACCGGAATTAAAAATATTCATTAGCTACAGTTAATGGACGACGAAAGTAAACCCGTCTGGCTGAACGATGAACATTATAATGTAGTATATTAGCTAAATAGTTATTTAGAAATATTATGTGACGTAGCGTGTGTCGCCATAACATGACTCATCTGTGTTTGTTTAATATGATATTTTGCAGGTGCATAGACGAAGAGGGGCAGAGCAGAGCAGGAGTATGCACAGAAGCCCATACTGCCAATGTTTTTACGAGACGGGTAATTATCTTAATCACCACATTATTGACGTAAATATATGGTCTTGCGGTACGCAACGCACACATCGCGTGCCTGCACACACTTACCGACGCACTCAAACACACACGCGCGCGCACGTACGCACGTACGCACGCACTATCACACACACACACACACACACACACACACATACACACACGCGCACGCATACACACATACACACACGCGCGCGCGCACACACACACACACGCTCGCGCGCACACACACACACGCGCGCGCACGCACACACAGTGAGTGAAAGAGGGAGAGAGACAAACAAACACGCATGCACGCACGCACACATTACGGTGCTAATATGATCAGAATTGATAACAAGAACAAAGGATATTGCGAGAGAATTTGGTTTGAACAACTCTGGCAAGGTAATTATTTAGCAGCCCTATTTCATTCACTCATTTCCCGCTGACGTGATTGTATTTGTAAATCTATATCAATATTAATATTGATTATAATTATCATAAAAATGGGATCGATGCGGGTTACCTCATGCAGTATTTACACATTTTACGCTTCCTTACATCTAATTAATGTTGTGTTTCCAGACTGGCAGTCACGCACTGCTGTTAATATTAAACAAACTCATTTCCAAATGCTACTTTAATTAAAAGAAAATCTATCTCAACAGAATTAAATGCCACTAACATTATTAAATCGCTGCAAAGAGAAGAAGATTAGTCTTAATAATTTATTGGCGTTCAATGCTTAAAAAATTAGTACATTTTACGTTTACATTAATTAGGAAAAATAAAATTTAACGGTTGCTATACTCTGAAAAACACAAGCCACAGAAATTTTGCGATGATTTTTTGCGGCAGTTGTGCATTTTTTCTAACAAAAATTATAGGCCACTTTCTACTTTTAAGCATGGCGCTAGAGCGTTAGGACAAATCTAACACCTTCATAAATGTTTAATGGTAGAAACGCGCAGCGCAAAAATGCATCCTCGCAATCTCCCGAATTTCTAATCACAATTTTCCAAATTATAGTTTTTCTACCATTCAAAAAGTGTGCCTTCGAAATAATTTTGGCGTTTAGAGACACGCGTTAAGCGGTCGGCTATATTTACTTTATCTGATAGATGAAACGCGCATCGATCCGCTATAACTCGATGTAAATCGATGCACAAATTCGCTCCAGTCTCTGCATGATGACGACTTTTTATGGCATTCATTGCCTAAAAACGAAACTAAAAAACTGCTACTAAACATCCTGAAATATATGCATGGCGTGACAAGTAGTCTGTCGCTATTTCTTATAATTTAATTGTGTGAAAAATGATTTCATAATAAAAAATTGAGAGAAAAAACACACATTTTTCGCTTACTTTAATGGTTAGATCGCGCTTTCTGGGAATAGGAGGATTGTCCAGATTTTAGTGTATGATAAACCAACAACAAATACGCGCACACAATGTCCGTTCGAAAATCAAATCTAGTAGATTTGAAATTCCAAGTGTAGAAAAACATTATTTGTATTGAAAGTTTTTACACAATTTAGGCGGGTTTACATCATGGTGGGCGCGACAGTTTAGCTGTCGTCTGAAGTTGGTTGACGTTAGAAATCATTATAGCCCTGAGGCTAGGTTTAAAGACATTGTGCCGTAGTATGGAAATTAATGAATATGAAACGCACGCGCACACTTTCCGGTAAAACGTGCTTTTTCTCGTTTCTTCAAAGCTTTAATTATTTATGATGTGTTTTTTTGGGAATAAAAACTAGGTGCTCCTAGCGTATATAAATTTGGCTTGCGCATAACAATTAGGACTTAGTCAGCAAAGGAAACGAATTGCTAACGAGCGGCTGCCCGGAAGCGGAGTATATGCAGATCCGTGTATCGGCGGGCGACAACGCTTCATTCGACGCGCGCGTCTGTAATACTATGCAGATCTGCCGCTGCCCGTGGCTGCTAGACGCACAGACCAACGTCTCACCAAGTGTTACAAATTAATGAGCCGAAAATCGAATTTATAGCAGCTTGCTCAATGGAAAACGTCAATTTGCTATCAGCTAAGGAGAAAAATAAATCGACCCGTAGGTCGCGTCTAGCCCCACCTGACGTCACTGCAACTAGGTGAGGAATAATGCATGCGCGAAGTCACAATTAATTGCTGAAGGTAACTCATACACGATGCTCGCGCGTAATGAATAAAACATAAATCATCGATTTTTTGTCTGTATTTTTTCGACCCAATCAATTAGCATTCACATGTTAAACGATCAAGATAGGGTAACATCGCGCTATGGACTACGATGGTCTCGTCTTACGATAAAGTAAATGAACATTTAGTTGCGCATACAATTCTAATGTAATTCTATACTGTGCCAATAGACGCAACAGTCGACAGATATACCGATTTGCCCTCTTCACTATTTAACCTTTATAGACCCGAGTATTTGGAAAAAGTCGCGAATCAATCAGTGAATTTAGAGACGTGTATACAGAAACTATACGACGTCAGAAAACTCATTATCGCTGCGATAAACAGAAGTTTCCGTTAATTTGCAAATTTGCGGCATTCTTGCAGATAATAGTTTACGACTGAAAATATGCAAATATACATGCTTATTTTTTTCAAATTTCAATCTTTTATAATAAGTGAGAAGACTACTTACCTATCTCTTTCAATTTTGGTAATATACCTGTAACTGTGCAATAATGCATCCGGTAATACTTATACAAAGTCATACATTGAGTAAGGTTTGTAGAAAGCCTGAAGCATTCACCAACGCTGCAATGTTTTCCCGATGTAATCACCCGATATATTTTTTGGGTGATAATGGTTTGGTTAATTTTTTGGTGGGACGGCAACCGAGGCTTATTATATATCTATCGCTCTATCTCTCTCTCGCTCTCTATTTCTCTCTCGTGCCCTCTCTCTCGCTCTCTATCTCTCTCTCGCGCCCTCTCTCTCGCTCTCTATTTCTCTCTCGTGCCCTCTCTCTCGCTCTCGCTCTCGCTCTCTCTCTCCCTCTCTTTCTCTCTCTCTCTCTCTCTCTCTCTCTTTCTCTCTCTCTCTCTCTATATATATATATATAATATCAAGAGTACATAATGGGAGATCTCCAATTATGTACTCTTGATAATATATATATGCGAAGGTCTATGTGTGCGTGAGTGCCTAGATAGGGGCGCGTGAGATAGAAAGCATGTTCATCATGAAATTTCGTTCTTTCATTGGTGTAAAAAGACAAAGCCTTGATGTAACGCTAAATCATCGCCAAGCGCAACACTGTATATATTAGTTCAATCCCAATCAATCACCAGGACGTGTTGCGAGCATTGGGTATCTCCTTTCATTGTCATTTTAGTGCTCATAAAATAAATTAATCACCTATCGACCCCGTGTCTATCAAATGGCCTTCGAAGCTAGTAGCTATCCCATTCCCCCTTCCCCCAAAAAGAGCATTCCAAAAATCCAGCCCGAAAAAAATCATTTAGTAATATCGTATTGCATGGTATTGCATTTATCGTTGGGGTATACCTTCTCCCGATATGAGAACATCTCCAGCGACGTCTCTGACCAAGTGATGAACACACCGGTACGCGGTAAAAATTCCACAAAGGTATTTATGCGAGAGTGCAGCAGCAGCTTCACCAACGTGTACCCATCTAGCGAACCATGAGTGCGTACCTGAACGCCTGAGCAGCAGTCGCCACCCACGCATGGATACAGCTACTTGAAGTACGACGCTACGGAGGCCGAGAGCGATGCTACCCGATGCCTTTTATATTTCACATCATTTTATAATGCGACTATATATAAACACTAACGTATTGACGCCAGTAACGAAGGGTGGACGCGGCGGCGTTCGCGTTCTATTCGATTTTCATCTTGCGCTACAATAGAGCTCAAACTGCGAGGTGCACAGCAGACCTTTTTATGGCAGCGTTTCAAATATTCATGCGCGTGCGTGCGTGCGTGTGCAAAAGTGCCCGCGCATGCAGCATATAGGAACAAATAATGGAAGGTACGTTACCATAGAGTTGTGTTCAAGTTTGCCGGCAAACATTACAACGTTAATAATTTACGGAGGCGCTATTGTAACCACCCATTCGCTAATTGTGTCTGGCGCGCGACGATCAAAAATTAATAACGCGCTGTGCGCGCGCGCCACGTCGCGTCTGCATACTAACGCTCTATAGAGAACTACGCACGCGCAAAATTCAGCCGTGCTTGCATTTTTATTGCGAAAGAGTTCATCAATGCATCCGTAACTAATCAACAGTAGCATGTCCACCACGCTCTGCATCAAGCACGATAGAAACCCAGCGACCCGTGAAGTTTCGACGAAGCGACTATTTAATGTGCGCGCACAGAGACGTCGCGCAAGCAGAATACACGCGCAGCCACGCGCGCGCGTGTGCGTGCGTATACGTGCGTGGGTGCATTCTAATAGATCGCGTGATGAGCCACGTGATGAGCTCATCAGATAGCTGTCGCAACGTTGTCATAACAACGGCTGCACACGCACTATGAGCAGGCGAGGTGGCCATCCACGTCTCTTGTGCACGCGTCGTGGCGACATACAGGCGTGCTGGCGACGTTCTCTGACGAGAGATAACGGGACGAAAACTTGCGGATTACCCGGAAAAATGAAACGCGTCCGCGAATTCCAATCAAGGTAATAGACACCAATCTGAAACGCCAGGCATGGAGTACCTAACACGCGACAGGCCATCGTGATGACTCAGTACAACAACATACACATCAAAATCTCGCACACCTCCGACGAGTAGGCGCTATCCATGCCAAATCTGTATAATAGTATTCATATACATCAGAGGTTAATAATGACAAATATAATGACAAATGAAATATTTGTTCTTATTAACCCCTGTTATATACATGTTGCTTTGCATTACAGATTACCACGCGGATGTCAATCAGTCCGCCTCTTTTCTAGTTGAATTTCAAAATGGCAACAACTGCGCACGCGCAGCGCTGGTGTACGGCTACGTATTCCATTAAATTCTCTTTTGCAGGAGATAATGTTAATTGGAGATTCCGTTTTCAATAAAACTCTACGCTTTTAATTTGCCAAAACGACCCCCGCGCTACGTTCACATGTGTATACCCATTCAGACGGGGCCCCAACACGAGAATTCATTAGCAACCGTACCGCGGGGCGTTAAAGTCTGCAATTTATAGAGATCGACTTCGTCCGAGCCCGCCGAGACACTGTGACGTACCCTCGGGGCTCCGATAACGTCAAATGTAATACTACATCGCTCGATCGTGAGAAGGAGAGTATATGTTAGCTCCCAGCCGGTGTCTGTTGGTACGAATGACGTATAGGGCCTACGTGCGCCCACGCACGAAGCTCTCTATCCACACATGGCATCAGCTATTCGTATACTATTCGGATTCTTTTTCGCGCGCAATTATCGTTATGGCCCATTTCTGGCACTCTCTAAAACTCCGGTCACGTAGCAACGGCTGCAACTGTATGAACATCCACCCATACACGTGTGAACGTGCCACGCTTATAAACCTTCACTCGTGTATTAATCCCTATGCTCATTCATGAATATTCTCTAACATGTTAACCGCTGTCAAGTTATGAACATTCGTTTACGCATAAACGTCATCTACTTATGAACATTCGCCCACGTATGAAAGTCACCCACTTATGAACATCCGCCCACGTATGAACTGCTGTTAACGTATGAACATCCACACACGCATAAACGTTATCTATACTTATGAACATTCGCCCATGTATGTACGTCACCTATTTATGAACCATTTCTCGTGTATTAGCCCCTATGCCCCTTCATGAATCCTCTCCCACATAGGAACGACGAACTACTAATTTATGAAACTTCGCGCATGTAAGAACCTCCACCACGTATATGAACTTCCCACGATTAATGCGCTTTAGGTACGTGTGAACATGTGCTGACTTATGATCCTCCGATGGCATATGCACCCTACGCACGTATATGCACCGCCACCCACGCAAGAACGTCTGCCCACGCATGACCCAATGAAGTTCCATATTTCCAGGCTGTGCGAGGCTTTACTCACGACGCAAACATCTATCGACGTGTGTGCTTGTGATGACATTTCATTCTCTACCCACGCACGAACCACGCAAGTAAGCACCTATGCACGAATAAACCCCGTACGATCTTCACGCTGCATACTAATCACCTTATACGTGTGCTTGAGCGTGAGTATGAGCGCGTGCGTGATTGTGTGTGCGCGCGTGCGTGGTTGTGTGTGCGCGCGTGCGTGGTTGTGTGTGCGCGCGTGCGTGATTGTGTGTGCGCGCGTGCGTGGTTGTGTGTACGTGCGCGAGCGCGCGTGCGTGGTTTTGTGTGCGCGCGTGCGTGATTGTGTGCGCGCGCGTGCCTCGTTGTGTGGGCGCGTGTGCGTCGTTGTGTGTACGTTCGTGGGCGCGCGTGCGTGGTTGTGTGTACGTGCGCGGGCGCGCGTGCGTGGTTGTGTGTGCGCGCGTGCGTGATTGTGTGTGCGCGTGTGCGTCGTTGTGTGTACGTGCGCGGGCGCGCGTGCGTGGTTGTGTGGGCGCGTGTGCGTCGTTGTGTGTACGTGCGCGGGCGCGCGTGCGTGTGTAAGAGAGGGAATGAGAGGTTGAGAAAGAATGAGAAATCGGATGTGTGTAGAGAGAGAGAGGGAGAGGCAGAAGAGTTTATGGATAGATAAAAAGCTAACGTGCGAGATAGACAGATAGAGAGCGACTGAGCGAGCGAGAGAAAGAGAAAGAGAGCGAGAGAGAGAGAGAGAGAGCGAGAGAGAGAGAGAGAGAGAGAGAGAGAGAGAGAGCGCGCGCGAGATCGAAAGAGAACGTGAGAGGGGAGAGAGAAATAGAGAGGGAGAAAAAAAGAGAAAGAGAAAGAGAGAGAGAGAGAGAGCGAGAGCAGGGGGAGAAAGAGCGATATAGAGATGGAGCAGAGGGAGATAGAGATATATGGAGACAAGTCATTAATGTCCCCGCGCCGTCGCAAGCAGCATTACCTCTCATCTCCAGGGATTACTCGCTCGCGTTTAAAATCTTTTGCGCCTGAGCGCTGCAATAGTTTATCATCGCGTTAAGCGCGCGCAGGATCGGCTGTGGCATAAATGTAAGCTTTGCAGCATGCGCGATATTTATCATCGGTGTTGATGATGCGAAACCTGCGTGTATGAATTAACGCCTAAGTGTAATACTATTCATGAGAAATCGCGAGAGAAATCGATGTTTCGAATCGCGTCCTGATCTCTCGGCCCGTAAAAAAACGAGGTGATGCGGCCAGTGATCGTTTCCCTTTTTTACTTCAGTTTGCCTGTGCCGACCTCCTGCAGGATTGCGGACCTGCTTGGTAGCAGCTGGCCCCTATTAGCTGGCAGTCTAAAGTTGACACCCTAAGAGGTAGCCATCTTTGATCACTAGTTAGGAACGCTGCGCACGTGCGCGCTCGTAGCGCCCCCTTTAAAAGGTGACGAGATGTTACGTGGTATAAGATGGGTGTTACAATTACAGTAGTAACCATTTCCGTCGTTTGCTGTCGGAACACACGCACACACACACGCACACACACACACACACACACACACACACACACACACACACACACACACACACATATATATATATATATATAGGCCTATATATATATACATGTGTTTGCCGGAAATTCTGTGTGGGCTGAGCGAAAAGGAGAAGATGGACGTTGTTGACCAGACCATCATACGAATCCCGGGAGGATGTGTATTATATGAGTGTTCGCATCGTGAGGAAAGTGGGGTTAGCTACCGAGCAGCCGACAACGAGTTAATTAGTGTCCCAGTCTGACCGAGAGTGCGTGTCGCTTCGTATGGACAGTCTTACGCCCAAGCCTTACAGGTGCTAGAAATCTAGCACGTACTGTATACAGAGAGTTCTACTCTTAATCTTTCTTAAAGAAGGATTGAAATCAAATTTCTAATTAAAGCTAAAATTGAAAAATCAAGTAGGTATCACATTAAAATTAAAGGATTATTATTAAGCCTACTTGCTGGTATTTGATAGGCCTACGCAGAACTGTATTATTATACTATTTCTTTATTATAATATTGTGTTTGGCTTAATTTCGTGTCAATGCCACACAGAAGGCCAGCATATATAAGCCTCCGCCTTCTGCTCCGTATACAATTCTTATGCTGAAAGGAGGGATATTATATTTGATATTTGATATTATATTATAATTGAGTAGTTGGAGCTTAGACAAACTATAAACCATGAAGAGAGAAAATCTGCCATTTTGTAGCGAAGCGTAATCGAAGGACGCATGCGCACGTAGCGCGTGACTCAAAAACGTTGGCGAGATCAATGGTGTAGCTTCAATATTAAAGTGATGAGTTGAGAGTTAAAGTTGCATAGTACTATTTTTTGACATAATGTCAACAATTAATTTTTCGCCGAGCGTAATGACATATTCACAAACCACACGGATAGCCACATATTATTAAAATGAAACATTGCCGTTCCAATATTCACGAAGCGCCAAATACAATTTCTCATCAACACATCGTCGCCTAATTGTCATAGCACCGCAGACTATTCTCGGTTAAAACATTAGCCGATTTTCACGAAATAGTCAAACGCATTTCGCGAAACGCCTCGTGGCTAGATCTAGGCCTGTGCCATAGAATATCAGCTTTAGAAATTAAGCAAATGAAAGCGTCCGCGATAATCACGAACGCTCATAATGACTTCAATTTATGACGTATCCCAATATATCTACAAAGAATGGGAAATCATTCTGCATATTTTTCGAAATTACCTCAAATTGTTTCCGCAGGGCTATAAGCTAAATGATCGACGGTGGGAGATGCGCGTGATTAGATTGACGTGTGGCTACTCACGCGCCTCGGCTGTTCAACAACACTACCACTCGCAGCGCCACCGCTTCTATGACTCATTCGTCCGCCATGTTTTTTTCAAGATAAAAGCTGTATTGAAGATTTGGTATCGAGGGAGAAAGAGAGAGAAGGGGGCTAGAGAGCAAAAGAGAACTTTCAGCTTTTTACGTATTAATTTTTAATTTTTTGACGTTGATGGATAGGCGAATATTGATAATTGCCGAGAAAACCTGCGAGAAATTCAGCGCTGGATTAATAAAAACAAATATACGTGCTGAAATAATCAGATTAAATATATAAATATATATACATATATGTGCTTGTGTGCGTGTGCGCGTGGTGTGTATGTGTGTTTCTTGTTTCTGCGCGTATGTGTGCGAGTGTGTGTGTGTGCGCGCGTGCGTGCGTGTGTACGTACGTGTGAATGTGTAGTAGCAAAAGAACCACATGTTCAAATGCTATATAAGAAGAAACTTGACCGTCTACAGTTTCCCGTATGATTTCGTTTATGGTATATTGACGCTTACCGGGACAAAGGGGAATACAAGCAAACTGCGTATATATGATAATGCGGGTGGGAATCGTGTGTCAGTTATTGGCGCCGTAGAGACGAATCAACTGATGATTATGGGTGCAGCGCCAGCTGTGTTTCCTAATGATTTTCGATAGTTGCGATGTTTTGAAACCGAGAACAAACGGACGAAATGAACGCATTTCGCGCATTGCTGTTATTGGATGGCAGAGCGGCCTTTGAAGACGCGGACTCATGTCTTCTATGTTACGGTGTTAGGTTACGGTAGCCGTGGTCGCTTGACAAATGTCTCTCAAACAGCATCCTCACTGCTGTTTAATGCGTTAAGCGCCTAAGAAATTTTATATCGTAAGCTGGTATATTGATACCTGCAGCAACGTAGAAAATGGATTGATTGATTAATGGATGGATGGATGGATGGATGGATGGATGGATGGATGGATGGATGGATGGATGGATGGATGGATGGATGGATGGATGAATGGATGGATGGATGGATCTGTCTCGATTGTTTACATGAATGGTATGTATCTCATAATAATCCATGTAGTGTAACTGAAACGGAATGCATATGATTGTATAATATATATAGTAGTATATGATATATATATATAATATCATAATATAGAGAGAGAGAGATGAAGATGAGGAGAGAGAGAGAGCGAGAGGAGAGAGAGAAAGGAGGCGGTAGCTATAA
>NW_014577538.1:297445-306964 GCF_000485595.1 Priapulus caudatus | reverse complement strand
ATGGATGGATGGATATGGGATGGAATGGATGGATGGATATGGATGGATGGAATGGATGGATGGATGGATGGATGGGGGATGGATGAGATGGAATGAAGGATGGAACTGGATGGATGGATGGATGGATGGAATGGATGGATGATGGATGGATAGGATGGATGATGAGATTGGATGGATGGATGGATGGATGGAGCTGGATGATGGATGGATGGATGGATGGTGGATGGAGGATGGGATGTGGATGGATGGGATGATGGATGATGGATCGATGGATGGATGGATGGATGGAGGGAGATGGACATGGATGCGATAGGAGAGTGGACTAGGACTAATGATGGACTTGGGACTGAAAGATGGATGAATGGACTGGATAGGATGAAGATGGACTGGATGAATGATGGGATGATGATGGAATGACTGGATGAGGATTGGATACGTCATGAAAGGATTGAGTAGACGATAGAGTGATGGATGATGTGATTAATCACATAAAAAGTGGGTGGAGACGCCACTTATTTAATTGAAAAACTGAGGGCGTATATTCTTCCTATCAGCGTCTTAATTTAAAACCACGAGTTATAATTTCAGCCTATTGACAATTTAACTAATGTCCACTAAAATTGAATGATGATATGCATGAGAATATTTCATAGTTGGTTTGATATAGTAACAAATATCTATACGAAGCATTAGCACCAGCAGACATGAAAACGAGGGTCATTTATTTAAACTAATATATATGGGTCTCTGAGCGCAATCGTTGCTTCATTTAGAAGATTTTGTTAATTTTCCTGCGTTGGCAATTATTGTTAATTATTGGTTATTTGAATTTGTGCAAATGTACAATCCGGGTGGTCTGGAATTACATAATTGTTTCTAATAGCCATAATCGAAATACAAAAGGAAATAAATAAAAATATTGCACGGAGAGCGTTTGCGAGCATTCTCAGGCACACAGGTCAAAGCACAGCCACTGCGTAGGATCAATTATACATAAACGGTTTCAGTCGCGGGACAACATTGAAGATCGTGTAGCTCGGTACGCTGAGTAGCTTTCAAAGAGGAAATAAATTTTTTCTCTAAAGGCAGGCACTTTGGTTTTGGTATCGGATTTGACCTTCGGCAGTAGGCCAACTGAAAATCTTCGCCCACTTGCAAACGCATATAGCGATTTCTAATTGAGCAATCTCGAATGTCATTGCACGAAATGAATTTTCTCGAGCGTGTTCTATCGAAGAGACAAATATGTTGTTGACCACGTACGCCCTGCCCAGACATTTCCGAATCGCCAGATGCAAGTAGGCCTACACATAAAATGAGGCAGCTAATCAAGTGGCTAAGCCGTACGAGCACTAAGCCCGGCGCACACAAGTGAGTAACTTTTACTCCAAGTAAAATGAGCGCATGCAGCATCAAATATTACAGCTGTCTATACAACGATGAGATATGTACGAATCAAAGCAAAGTGATCGGGCCTGCAATGCATGTGTGCACGACACTCGTTATTCGCGTTTTGCATCTAAAAGCATGTACAAATGTCCAAGTTGTTTCTCCTACGCTCACAATGTTTGCGCAATTCAAATTTCAGACTTCAGACCAACAAGATGCGATCATCATCGATTGGCCATGCAGCCGGCGGAGTGTAGTATAACATCCTGTCGCACGCTGAACGAACATGTGAGCAAGTCGCGCAATGCAAAACGATCGTTCATATAGGGCATTTGTAATTTTCCCAGGACGATTTTAGGGAACGATATAAAGCCAAAAAATAATTATCTTATTACAACGCAAATAGGTCTGTAATTAAAACGCAATGCAATGTAGTGTAATGTAACGTACATATAGAAATAATGTAGATTCACTAATAATACTAATGTTTGTAATGATGTAATATAATTCAATTAATGGCCATGCCAATATCGTGCAATCACAACAAATACAATCGACAGATTGTTTCTAGCACGGCGATGGTTCTCATTAACATACGAGTGCCTTTCTCAACACGCGCATGCGATTATATATTCCTCCGCCATTTTATTCAATTTCACGTTTTCTCGTCGTCACCTTTATCAACGAATATAGATCCCAAATTTCGTGCCATATCAAGCGGTGTCGTGTTGATTCCATTAATGACCGGCTGTCCGTTCATCAGGCGAGCTTCATTTATTTCGAGCCGCCTGATAAGAGAGAAAAATACAGAAGAGAGAGAGAGAGAGAGAGAGAGAGAGAGAGAGAGAGAGAGCGCGCGCGTGAGAGAGGGAGAGAAAGAAAAATTCAGCCGTCAAAAATACATCGCATATCGAGAGCTCGTACATGAATGCTTTGTCATTTAAATATGTGCGGGTATCACCGGAACGCAGCAATATTTCGCAATAATTTTTAAATCGTTTTGTGTAGGATTATTGACAAGGGATGCTTTCGGGCCTGCTGTCTTCAGTAAGGCCGTTGTCATTACTGTCGCGTTTACTGGAGGTTGCTGTGATCATAATCATCTTTGTAGTGATTAGTGATGTCGACACTTTGGGGCAACTGGGCAATGATAATTAATGGACGCTAAGCCTGGTTTAGTCGAGGCCTAGAGACCAATAACGACATCGAAGCTTTGATGTCGGTCGCAGGTTGCTGCCGCTGTGGAACTATCTATCAGATATTAGCATAATAAATTCAATTACATTCACCCGCATATAAATTATATATCAGCTCGAATGTTTGGACAGCGAGGAAGGCCGAAAACTCCAGGAAGAGCCAAAACGACTTGTTAAATATACATAAAAAAATATAGTCGTGCGACGACTCGCCATTTGCCATCCCGTCAGGAATTTTATGATATGCCGATTCCCGTTGACATAATTATTCCTGTCAATCACGCGTTCACGATGACGTGCGACTGCGAACATAATTATTTTAAACCGACACCGGTCTTCCGCCATTGTCCCTCACGTAGCAGCACATGAGAACACGCCTCGGACAGCGCATCCCACTTCAGCGCCAAGATCCCTGATTATAGATGGCGCTGGCGCTCGTCTGCGTGATTCTATAAATCCTAATTCCTAATAATTCCTAAATAATATATTGGCACTCAGCGCGCTTTGGTTTGCGCCGAGCATACGATATTCCCGCGTGCATGCCTGATGAGAACCCGTCTCGATCTGCGGCCGTGGCCGCGGCGTTGAGACGCGATGCATAATCTGATTAGGTTGACGGATATTAATTAGAGACGATGATTGCAATGCGTTAATCAGATTATCTCGTTTCGGCGGCCGACGCGGATAGGTCGAAGGCGTCTCTATTCGGCGATGAATCACTGACCAGAGATCGAATAAAATCCTCGTAAACTCGTACGGCATTGAGATGTAAGCGTTGCCTGTCAGGATCGAGCTGCGGCAGAAATGAAGGGCGCGGGATGTTTTTTTTAATAAATCGACAAGCCTGCTCGTGGCGGTACCGCGCGAAGAAAGCGACATGTCGGGAAAGAGTTAAAAAAGTGACATCTTATTACTTAAAGTGACGTAAGACGGAATGCATCTAAACGGAAACCATTTTCGCGCTGCTGTTCTCACTCATAGAGATAAGCATATTAGTGTATTGCTCTAAACACAGCTTATTATATATATATATATATCTACACTTTGTTGTAGTCTTTCCGCATAGTGACATCAAACCTGTCACGCCCGCGCGTATCTACGGACCACATACCCGCGTGTTCTACTGGTTTATTCAATATAGTTGGACCCCCTGTAGGGCGGCAAACCGTATCACGGACATATATTGCATATTCTGCGAAGACGATTGTTGTGCTCGCTGTTTCGTCAGTCTGCGGCCATTACCGCAATGATCCATCGTACTGCGCTATTGCGCGTTCCGCCTCCGCTTTAAAAGGCGAATTTTCCTCGACGGTAAAATTCGGTGCTAATCTCACGGGACCGAACTGTATGTAAATCCGGCGGCACAAGAAATGCACGAGCGTGCGCGCGCGCTCGCTCCCACTTCAGTCGGCAATCCATTACGGGGTCGTACGCGGCCTGCGAATAATTCCACGGGAGACGCTCTCTCTCTCGCTCTCCTCCCCGCCCCCGTGCTTCATGTCGTAAATTCCTCACGTGTTACTCTGCTGCACAGGAGCACGCCGGTGAGACACAATACAAATGAAGCAGCGAAGCTCTCGTGCCAGTAACTCGATAACTAACAAGCCGAACGACGACGACTGAAGATCCGAGACATGTTCTCCACGCTGCTGCTGCTGCTGCTGCTAATGATGTTACTGCTGCTACTACTACTGCTGCTGCTGCTGCTGCTACTACTACTGCTGCTACTACTACTACTGCTGCTGCTACTGCTGCTACTACTACTGCAGCTGCTGCTGCTGCTGCTGCTGATAATGATGTTACTGCTGCTACTACTACTGCTGATGGATAGATGGATGGATGGATGGATAGATGGATAGATGGATGGATGGATCGTCAATGAATGGATGGAGTGACGGATAGAGTGATGGATGATGTGATTAATCACATAAAAAGTGGGTGGACGCACTTATTAATTGAAAAACTGAGGGCGTATATTCTTCTATCAGCGTTTAATTTAACCACGAGTTAATTTCAGCCTATTGAAATGTTAACTAATGTCACTAAAATTAATATGATATGCATGAGAATATTTCATAGTTGTTTGATATAGTAACAAATATCTATACCAGAAATTACACCACAGACATGAAAACATATTTAATAATATATATGGGTCTCTGACGCATGTTGCTCAATTTAGAGATTTTTGTAATTTTCTCGTTGCATTATTTGTTAATTTTGGTTATTGAATTTTGCAAATGTACAATCCGGGTGCTGGAATTACATAACTTGTTTCTATACCCATAATCAAATACAAAAGGAATAAATAAAATATTCACGAGAGCGTTTGCGACATTTCTCAGCACACATAAACACACTGCGTAGGTCAATTATACATAAACGGTTTCAGTCCGGGCACAACTTGAAGATCGTGTAGCATCGGTACGCATGATAGCTTTCAAAAGGAAAATAAATTTTTTTCTCTAAAAGCAGGCACTTTGGTTGGTATCGATTTGACAGCTTCGGCAAGTAGGCCAACGAAAAATCTTTCGCCCTTGCACACGCATATGCGATTTCTAATTGAGCAATCGAATGTTTGACGATGAATTTTCTGGCGTGTTATCGAAAGACAAATATGTTGTTGACCACGTAGCCCCTGCCAAACATTTCACGATACGCAAGTGCAAGTAGGCCTACACAATAAAATGAGCGCTATAGTGGCAAGCCGTACACCTAAGCCCGGCGCACACGTGAGTAATTTTACTCAAGTAAAATGACGCATGAGTCAAATTTAACGCTGTCTATACACGAGAGATAATGGTCGATCAAAGCAAAGTGATCGGCTGCAATGCATTGTGCACACACTCGGTTATTCCGTTTTGCATCTAAACTGTCAAAATGTCCAAGTTGTTTCTCCTACGCTCACAATGTTTGCAATTCAAATTTAGATTCAACAAAATGCGTCATCATCGATTGCCATGAGCCGGCGGAGTGTAGTTAACATCCTGTCGCACGCTGAACGAACATGTAGCAAAGTGCAATGCAAAACGATCGTTCATATAGCATTTGTAATTTTTCCAGGACGTTTTAGGAACGATAAACCAAAAAATAATTACTTATTACAACGCAAATAGGTCTGTAATTAAAACGCAATGCAATGTAGTGTAATGTAACGTAATATGACATAATGTAATTCACTATAATATAATGTTATGTAATGCAATGTAATATAATTCAATATAATGCCATGCAATACCGTGCAATCACAACCAATACAATGCAGATTGTTTCTACAGCGATGGTTCTCATTAACTACGAGTGCTTTCCTCCAACACGCCATGCGATTTATATATTCCTCCGCCATTTTTATTCATTTACGTTTCTCGTCGTCACCTTTATCACGACTATAGATCATTCGTGCCATATCAAGCGGTGTCGTGTTGAATTCCATTAATACCGGCTGTCCGTTCATCAGGCGAGGCTTCATTATTTCGAGCCGCCTGATGCATGGCGTTACATCGATTCTCTGTCTAGATTACACTCCGGCTCACCTGTTATAGTCAGTTAAATCTCCTAGAGGGGTTACCACACTCCCGTTACTAACACTGCGGGATTACGCGCGGCCTTAATTGTCCATCATTACCACATTTTAGCAAGTCGGGGTCGTTCACTAAGTCAAAATTGGCAAAAGGAAACACGCGATGCTCACTCTCTAATCCGACGTAGGCACGCACGCCGGGGTTCTATGTAGCGCGTCGAATAGACTGTGTCAGCCTCCGTGAATTCCGGATGATGTGTGTGTGTGTGTGTGTGTGTGTGTGTGACTCGAGGGGCGGCGCGGGTACGGGGGGGCCGGGGGGCCCGGCCCCCCTACTTTTTGGCAAGAAAATATATGTCTATATGTTATTTTGTATGATACGGAAAGAAATGACAAAGAAAAGAAAGAGGAACAAGGAGGAGAGGAAGGGGATATATATATATATTATATATATTATGTGTAGTGTGTGGTGTAGGGTAATGCTCTTCCCCCGTAGCAGCCAGTAGCAGTAGCAAACCAGCAGCCAAACAACAGCCGCAGCGCTAGCCGTAAACGCATCTCATATTATCACAGCCAGCAGGCAGGCAGTCAGCAGCAGCAGCAAGCAGCAGTTGCAGCTAGCAGCAGCAGTGCAGCAGCAAGTAGTAGCAGCAGCTAGCAGTAGCAGCTAGTGGTAACAGCCGCAGGAGAAGTAGCGTAGCAGTTAGCAGTAGCAATCATCATCATCATCAGCAGCAGCAGCAGCAGCAGCAGCCAGCAGGCAGCAGGCAGCGCCTAGCATTCATCATTTCATCATTTCATTCATCGAGCCGCAGCAGCCAGTAGGAGCAGCAGTAGCAGAATTATCATCATCATCATCGATCAGCAGCAGCAGCAGAGCACAGCGCAGCAAGCAAGCAGTAGTAGTACCAGCAGAACATCTTATCAGCAGCAGGCAGAGCAGCCAGCGCAGCAGTAGTAGTAGCTAGCACGTACATCATAGCAGCACAGCAGCAGCAGCAGCAGCAGCCGAGCAGCAGCATAGTAGTTAGCAGCAGTAACTCATTAGCAGCAGCAGAGCAGCGCAGCAGCAGCAGCAGCAGCAGTTAGTAGCAGCAGTAGCCATCAATCTATCTATTAGCAACACAGCAGCAGCAGCGTGGAGAACATGTCTCGGATCTTCAGTCGTCGTCGTTCGGCTTGTTAGCTATCGAGTTACTGGCACGAAGCTTTCGCTGCTTCATTTGTATTGTGTCTCAGCCGGCGTGCTCCTGTGGCAGCAGAGTAACACGTGAGGAATTTACGACATGAAGCACGGGGGCGCGGGAGGAGAGCGAGAGAGAGAGCGTCTCCGTGGAATATCTTCGCAGGCCGCGGTACGACCCGCGTAATGGATTGCCGACTGAAGTGGGAGCGAGCGCGCGCGCACGCTCGTGCATTTCTTGTGCCGCCGGATTTACATACAGTTCGGTCCCGTGAGATTAGCAGCGAATTTTACCGTCGAGGAAAATTCGCCTTTTAAAGCGGAGGCGGAACGCGAATAGCGCAGTACGCATGGATCATTGCGGTAATGCGCGACTGCACGAAACAGCGAGCACAACAATCGTCTTCGCAGAAATGCAATATATCCGGATACGGTGTTGCCGCCCTACAGGTCCAACTATATTGAATAAACCAGTAGAACACGCGGGTATGTGGTCCGTAAGATACGCGCGGCGTGACAGGTTGATGTCACTATGCGGAAGACTTACAACAAAGTGTAGATATATATATATATATAATAAGCTGTGTTTAGAGCAATACACTAATATGCTTATCTCTATGAGTGAGAACAGCAGCGCGAAAATGGTTTCCGTTTAGATGCATTCGGTCTTACGGCACTTTAAGTAATAAGATGTCACTTTTTAACTCTTTCCCGACATGCTCGCTTTCTTCGCGCGGTACCGCCACGAGCAGGCTTGTCGATTTATTAAAAAAAACATCCCGCGCCTTCATTTCTGCCGCAGCTCGATCCTGACAGGCAACGCTTACAATCTCAATGCCGTACGAGTTTACGAGATTTTATCGATCTCTGGTCAGTGATTCACTCGCCGAATAGGGACGCCCTTCGACCTATCCGCGTCGGCCGCCGAAACGAGATAATCTGATAAACGCATTGCAATCATCGTCTCTAATTAATATCCGTCAACCTAATCAGATTATGCATCGCGTCTCAACGCGCGGCCACCGCCGCAGATCGAGACGGGTCTCATCAGGCATGCACGCGGGAATCATCGTATGCTCGGCGTCAAACCCAAGCGCGCTGAGTGCCAATATATTATTTAGGAATTATTAGGAATTAGTAATTTATAGAATCACGCAACGACGAGCGCCAGCCACATCTATAATCAGGCGATCTTGGCGCACTCGACAGGTGTGATGCCGCTGTCGAGGCAGTGTTCTCAGGTGCTGCTAGCGTGAGGAGATTCAAGGCTTGCGGAATGACCCGGTGTCGGTTTTTTAAAAGTAATTCTGTTCTCAGTCGCACTGCATCGTGATACGCGTGATTGGACAGAATAATTATCGTCAACGGGAATTACGGCATATCATAAATTCCTGACGGATGGCAAATGGCGAGTCGTCGCCCACGACTATTATTTTTTTTATGTAATATTTAACAAGTCGTTTTTGGCTCTTCCCTGCGATTTTCGGCATTCCTCGCTGTCCAAACATTCGGAGCTGATATATAATTCTATATGCGGGTGAATGTAATTGAATTTATCTATGCTATATCTGATAGAAGTTGCCACAGCGGCAGCAACGCTGCCGAACCGACATCAAACTTCGATGTCGTTATTGGTCTCGTAGGCCTCGACATAAACCAGGTTTGGTTTCCATTAATATCTTGCCCAGTGCCCCAAAGGTGTCGACATCACTAATCACTACAAAGATGATATATGATCACAGCAGAACCTCCAGTAAACGCGACAAGTAATGACAACGGCCCTTACTGATAGACAGCCAGCCCGAAGATGCATCCTTGGTCAATAATCCTACACAAAACGAATAAAAAATTATTGCGAAATATTGCTGCGTTCCGGTGTACCCGCACATATTTAAAATGACAAAGCATCATCTACGAGCTCTCGATATGCCGCATGTATTTTTGACGGCTGAATCTTTCTTTCTCTCCCTCTTCACCGCGCGCGCTTCTCTCTCTGCTCTCTCTCTCTCTCTCTCTCTCTCTTCTTCTGCTATTTTTCTCTCTTTTAAGCTACCGCCTCTCTTTCTCTCTCTCTCTCTCTCCTCTCTCTCTCTATCTTCTCTCTCTCTATATATATGATAATATATATATATATATATATATATATTATATTATACAATATATGCATTCCGTTCATTTTACACTACATGGATTATTTATAGAACATACCATCATGTAAACAATCGAGACAG